>NC_079148.1:64048757-64139615 GCF_945859685.1 Eupeodes corollae | reverse complement strand
AAAAGGCTGAGATTTATTGAAGACGACGCATGTCTAGTAAACTAAAACAAAATAATATAGCAAAGAGAACACTCCACTCAGTGTACAAAGTTGAATATGCGTGGGCTGAAAGTATTGTTTATGAGTACTTGGAACCTCCGGAACCAAAGGTTCTCTATGTTAGTTATTTCTTATACCTACATATAAGTTTACCAAGGAACTATATTCATTCATGACCACATCTAGAGTAAGTTCAATTAAAGATTCGTTTAATGAAATGCGTCGCTCCCCTTCTTTTTGTTCAGCTCTTTTTTTTTTCGTCGATAAACCCTGCGCACACCCACACAACTTTCTGAAGAATAATCACAGATTGAAAGTCTATCATTAATTATCTTTCTGTTCTTTAGCCAAGTCAAGATGTATTTATATATGTACGTACCTATACATTGTACATGTCCTATCTTCTCTCGCTGATGTGTATACGAGACGAGTACTTACTGTATAATGTTTTGTATTGATTTGATTGACAATTTTGCTTGCTGAGTGTGCCCACGTGACCATCGTAGTCTGACCGTTTAATTTTCAACGATCGTTCTTCTCGCCACACCTTTTAACGAAGCACGCGCCTGTCGCAGGCCTTATACTGAAGATATAGAAAATTGATCACAACGTGCGCGCAGAGCAACGAGATTTTTGAAAGCTGAGTAGGTATATATCTTTGTATAAAGTAGAAGAATAAAAAGAGGAGAGATGAACCGAACAAAATAAAATTCAAAACAAAAAAAAAATACCAACATATTTATTTCTTTGGGTTGTGCGATGAGCACATCACTTAAATTGTTTATCCTTCGCGCGCATCCGCGATATCTATAAATCCCCCTTGAAAAGACCTCGTTCAACAACAACAACAAACACAAAATAAAAGGATCAGGCGGAACGTGTGCGTTATAATTCGCGAATAAGCGAGATGTGTATGCAACGTGACAGATATCTATCGAAGGTGTGGTTTCTATTTTTTGTTTTTCTTTTTTATTTGAGGAAATTATGCAGCTGTTAAAAATGAGTATGAAATTATATATAAACCCTATTTTAGGTTGATTTTGAGGACTTGGATAGGTAAATTTTGAATATTTAATTTGAATTAAAAATGCAAGAAAAAAATACACATAGGTCCACATAGAGGAAGGGAATAATGTTCTCTAAAAAAGGTAGTTTTTGCTATTGAAGGATTTCAATTTCAAGGCAAGCAACGCCCGTTAAAAAGGATAAGCATTTTTTGTATTTATACAAGCTTGATGTTCTGCGTATTTTAGATACAAATTTGATTTTACATTCACATTGCATTTGCATCATATTTTGCATAAGAAACTTAGGTGTTGGGTCTTTTAAGTTACTACAAATGGTCGATCCCAAGCAAACCAAATCAACTTCTTCTAAAATTGAAATGAGTACATCTCAATCCGAACGAAGTTTATTTTTAAGAAGACCACCAGCCGTGGCGCTACGTGCCACACAAGTTACGAAACAATCTTATTTTTTCAAGAAAAGTTTACTGATCGTCTTATTTCGCAAAGAGGTGATCACAAATGGCGCACCGAAATTTGAGACCTTGAACTCTTTTCATTAAAGTCACATAATAACAGTGGCGTAACTACAGGGTGGCAAGTCGGCAAAATGCCACAGGCCCCCAGCTGGAAGGGGCCCCCGGTCAGAGGAGAACCCCAACTCCCAGCATTTATTATTTATCATACATGTTTAGTAAAAAAAGTTTCGTCTTTGATTTTTTTTTTACCTACTGAGTTGCATAAGCAAGTTCAAAAATGTATTAAAAATTCAAAGGATTTGTAAAAAAAAAGTTGTAACCCAGTTTTAGAACTAATGATGTGCCAAACCGCTAATTTCCCTAACCGAGTCAACTCGAGTTAGAATTCAAGCAAACCGAGTTGCAAACGGAGTTAGCCAACTCGGTTTTTTTCAAATTATTTTCCTTCATCTTATGTTTTGAAAAACTAAAACAAAGGCAAACATTCTAGTGAAGAGATGCATAGTTTTTTTATTAATTCATTTAGGTAGTACCAAAAAAAAATATTAATCATTTGAAAAACAATAAATACAACTTGTAGGTACAAAACAAGGAACTTCATGTTACAGGATTAAATTATTTCATAAATAATAATTTTGATTACACAATGTTGAGGCGATTATTTGGATTTGAATAACTGTACCTCCTTCTGATACTTTGAATACTTCCCACACTATTGATTTTTGTAAGAGTGTAAAGTAATCAACTTTAAATAAAAAAAACTGAAATATTAATTAAAATTATGCAATAAAAGCAGGAACATCCTACACATGGCAGCATTCGTTCGTTAAGGAACTAAAAAAAAGAAAAACCCAATAAGAATAAGAAACTAAAATAAAATACTTTTGCAACTGTATGAGAGCAACTCGGGTTGGCTGGCTGCTGGCTCTATTTGTATACAAACCAAAAAAAAACTTCTTTTACTCGACTTCAATTCAAATTTCAAACCCGTCGGATGCGGTTCTATGAATCGGACATTTCATATTCACGTTACTTTTGAAACACCCAGGGTTATAATTAGGTATTTTTATTTTAAAGTGAATTATTAGAAAATCAAGTACCTAAGTATAATTATAAAGTTTGTATGTACCTACTTAACGTAGTGATTTATTATTGTACTCTTACAAGTAAAAGTGTATAAATAAGTATTATAAAATAAAAAAATATTATTATTGTTGGTTAATTTTTTTTAAATTGGGGGGAGGGGCCCATCCGATGAATTTGCCACGGGCCTCGAACGGTATAGTTACGCCACTGCATAATAATAAAATAAAGTTCATATTAGTATGCTCTAACATCCTTTTAAGACCTTACAGATAAGAAATCCGTAAAGTTAGTAAGAAGATATAGGCGCAAATGTATGAATAGGTCATGGAAAGTTTCATGAAAAAGATATAGCAGTGGATACTTGGTTCCTATCGTAAAGGACATACCTTTTCCTTCCCAATGATATTAATCTCCATTTAATTATTCTCTTTAAACATTTGTTTTAATACTAAAATGAAACCACTTATTGGAAACCCATGTAGAAAAAATATAAAACTAAGAAAAATGATATCAATACATTGAGTTTTCTTGTATATTCTGCTATATATTTGAATCGGATAAGAATTATGATAACAGATAAAAGTTATTTCCATACATATTTTATAACCTTTCATGCCTTAAGAGAAAAATAAATTAGCCACTTGTTAACGCAAATATTTCATGACTTAAGTAAATATCCTTTTAATCATCCAAATGTTAACAACCTTCACCTAGACAACTTTTCGCGCCATTTTTTTAAATTCTCATTCCATTTAAATTCCAATATCCACCTTACCAAGCAATACCTACCCTTCCTTCCTCCACCACCCTAAACAAAAATATAAAAAAAATGCCTTAAGCAGCTGCTACTTAAGTTTGCCGCGTTCAAGTGCACTATGAACACCAAAGTATTGGGGTATGATGGCCCATAACAAAAGCATAACAACGCTCTACGTATATATACAGTTATACAAAAGTGTGTCTGTGTGCATTACAAACAATAACTGAGAATGAAAATGTAAAATATAATAAACAAAAAAATTTAAAAAAAGAAAAAGCAACATCATCAAAACTACGCGAGAATACTAGTGAAAGTTAATTTTGAATTCCACGCGGCTTCCTTATTCTTAAGAAATCATAGAGAATGGAACAAAAAATATAAAGAATGCAAAAAAATACTCAACCATCGTCGTCGTCAGTATTGTATACATTTAGGTGGCAAAAATGGAGTAAAAAAAGGAGAAAGGATAAAAAAAAATAAAAAATATTCGTAGATGTATATTTATATACTAGAAGGTCCTCGCGAAAGTATAAATATCGCGCGAGTAGACACTTTGTTGTATAGGTGCTACTCTGACTTGGTTGGCGTAGGTAAATGAGAGAAGTCTTCTATGTAAAGCCATCATCACAACCACCATCATCACCATCACCACCGACGACGACGCCACCGCCACCAACCACCGCACCGCACCACCATCATAATCATCACCATCACTCTGTGTATAGCCGGCTCGTCTGCTCCTATTCAAATTCAAGCAGCCCTCTTGCAGCAGAAACAGCCCCGCCAAGGACTTGTGACGATGACTCAGGGGGTGGATGTCTCATGGCTTTCACACCATAATATCTCTGCTCGCGATGCGATGCCTTGGAATGGTGGGTTTTCACACGATTTTTCTTCTGTTTTTTTTTTCTTTCTTGTTATATATATTTTAAAACGAAACTTTTACTTTGCCTGCCGACGCGACTTTAACATCGTCGTCGTAGTCGCAGTCTGTCGTCTTCATAGCCGTCGCCTTCGTCCTCGCTAAGCTTTCCCATATTTCTTGATTTTTTTTTCCCTATCCTCTTCCATTATTTTTATTATTACCCTCTTTGTGCCCCCGTGGTATATTCAAGAGTATCCAATGATGATAGAATTATTCCAGTGGAAAGTGAAAAGTTTGGCAAAGGGCAACGCGCGCGAAAACGCTTAAAAAATGCCGAGCAAACCAGACCAACAGCATAGCATATAATGTCTATAACAAACAATAATAAGAACAACAACAAGAACGAAAAAAATGCGAGTAACTTATACAAAAATATCTAAAACTTTTTATGCGTTTTAACAGAAGCCCTAGCCAGCGGAGCACCCGAGCCGTAGTAAGGTAGTATTTTCCATTTTGCTCCTTTATTTTTGTTTGTGTCGTCTTGTTTTTTTTTTGCAGACTTTTGAAAACAAACGAGATTACAGCAAAGATTATGAGTTTCTTCTTTTTTTTTTCTTTTGTTAGCTGTTTTCTTCTTCCTTGTTTTTTATTTCTTTAATGTGTATTTAGCGGTGTTTGATTTCGTTGTATCCTTCTTTTTGTTTTGATTCTTAAAAAACAACATCAACAACGAAATATTGTATTGGCCTAGTTTATACTTTTTATCAGACGATAAGTCCGCGTATATATCTGAGAAAGTGAGCCCCGGGATATGATTAAGAACATATGACTTTATGCTATTTTTGGGTTGGAGCTATTGAGGGGCGATGTATTAAATTGACTTATACCTCTATTGACATAAAACTATTTGACACAGTCAGATTTAAAAGGATTGAATTTAGATCAAATGTTAAATGAAAGTATTTTAATATCTCACGATATGACCGGATAAGAAAAAAAGATCTCGGATAAAAGTTTTTCGATGAGATAAAGATGAATCAAGAGAACTGAAAGTTCTTAAGGCGGTTTTTGTCCCTTATTGTCATAAGATTTCATGTTTTTTTGCATTATCCGGATACAAACTACAATTAAACATTTTTCGGATAAAAGTTATGAACTCCAAAGGGTATGTAAGGTCTTACAAATAAAATATAATGGCTCATACGTTTATTAGCAAAAGGTTCACATGTGTTTTGACAATATTTTCGCTCTCGGATAAGGGTAAAATCTTCCGGATAATGTTTTACATTTTTTCAAAAACTAGTATGTGTTAATAAATTAATGTAGTTTTATAACTTTTATAGTAAATAATGAAGAAGATATTAAGATTTATATCAAAGCATTGAAATTTTCACTGAAAAATAAATAAATATATGAGCGGATAAGTTATATTCTTTATCCGAAAGAGTGAAATAAAGTAAAACCGTTCTAAATTTTGAAAAAAAGTAAAACAGCATACCTTTTAGTTTATCCAAGGGATTTAACTACTTAAGTTACTCACTTAAGATGATAATAATTGAAATTCTTATAATGAGACTTGGACAGAATGTCTTATTGTTTTTATACCTTTTCCAACGTCAATTTAAAAAAGGAGTTGATGAAAAATAATATAATACTCATTTAAGATTAAATGTTTTAAAAATATCTTAGTATAGGTTTAACGGATGCAACTGCCGCTACCAAGGACATTTAAGATCAAGGAACAAAATGTGCTAAGTAACCCTTACGTACTTATACCAAGGTTACACAATAACTTCACATAAAACAGTAACTTCCAATTACCCCTTTTCTCTTTTATAGTTTAATAAAGTTTTTTGATACTTGACCAAAATAACAATAAAAACCATTCTTTACAAAACTAATTTGACAGCCGTTTAATCACCCTTTTGTTTTAATAACAAACAATCAAAGAAAAAAACAACAATTCAGCTGTCATCGTCAGAGTATTCACGAGGTCTAATAGCTTTGTAAAATTGTAAAAAAAAGAATCTCTTTTGCTCAACAATACACAGTAGATGACAGCATGCAATATAAAACAAAAATAAAAGAACATTGTTCCTATACTCCTCTTACTGTTATTTACATGTCATTCAATCAAAATTTGGGTTTTTTGAATCACATACACTGTACAGCACATATAACGGATAAATAACTCTTTTCCTCGTACTCGTATTTCTACATGTCTGTAGGAATATTCAACAAAACAGCAACAACAAAATAAATACAAAGGACCTCCTCCGACTAAAACAAAATAATATAAATTTTATGTTGTTCCTCCAAACAACATAAAAAGAAAGAATACAAAGAAAAAAAATACTTCATTTTGACATTTCATTTGACAGCACCGTTTTGTGTTATACTGCAGTTTTTTTTTAATGAAAATGTCTTATCCGTGGGTATCCTGTGGCGATTTTGTTTGGTCCTTTATGATGTGTGCACCATACGAGAGTCTGCCTAAACTATGTACAATTTATAGGTACCTACATCATGAGAGTTCTATTTTTAAAATACATTTTTCAGCAAACAAACAACATATAAAAACTATTTTTGGTTTTGTCAGGACGAATGGGGATTTTTGTTTGTCTTGATAGTTCATTATAGGGTTTTAATTATATTTTGTTTTGTTTTCCTATTTCGACCACGTGGTGTGTGTCCTTCACAATTCTGACAGTCTTCTATACAAACAAAAAATAATTCAAGCCTTATTCATTTACGAAATGTAAATGATATCCAAGGCGTAAATAGGTGCTAGATATTTGTTGAAGCTCTATAAACAAAATATGCATACTGTAAAATCAATCAGAAAGTTTACCAGGGCAACATCACAAACCATTGATTATACGACTACACCTGATTGTGGGGTCAGTCTTTAAGAGCAAGTGCGAAGAGTCCTAGTTTTGTTATTATTTTTTTTTTTCAAAACCTTCATAATGTCCAAATTGGAATTTATTCAAGAGAGCCATGGCAACTGTGACCATGGTCTGAGGTTGGATATCGTTTGGTCGATAAGAGTGGTAATTTGTTTAGTTTGAAAAGGACAATGATATGGGATGTATGGGTTTTTAAAAAAGGGATATTGAATGAAAATCAGATGGGCTAACACATAGAAACGACGAGTCATTCTATGAAAACAGGTGCTTTCTTTAAACGTACACGAATGAGTGTCTAACCTCTAACCCATAATATTGTTCACCAGCCCATGCAATTGATTGATTTATTACAGAAGCCTGATTTTGCTTTTGAATGTTTTATCAATAAATCCTTTTTTTTTATTTCCTATGGGTCAAAGGCCAAGTGGAAATTAATCGCGGTTTTGGTTCAGTAAATAACAAACAAATTCTAATACATATATATACAGACACCTATACCTATAACATAAACATATTGATATAACAAGAACAAGTAAAAGAGTTTGATATTATGTTCATATCTATCGAGAAAACATAAATAAGTGTTCGAACATGATAGATACTTCTTAAATCACACCAAAACGACTGAAAGGATTTTAACGAAATTTTCTTGTTCAACGGTTATGTCCACAAAAGAATATCATTTCTTTTGGTATTTTTTGAGTATTTTAAATGTTTTTGAACAGCTCTTCTTTTTTCCAGAAATAATTCAATGAACAAAAGTTCTAAATAATGTATTTGTAAATTTTGCCTGTTTTTGATCATATTTTATTTTTTCTGTTAAACTCACATTTAAAAAAAAAGAAATGGAATAATTATTGTTTCTTTTCTTAAGAAGTTGATAAACTATTATTATGATAAATAGAAATATTTATGGTAAGAAACTTCGGTACAATATTTTCATAAAATTTGCTATTGACAATAAATTCTTTTGAGTTTAGAACTTCTCGTTCTTGTGTTCAAGAATATATACAAGAAAAAATGTCTGAATAATTAAGAAAAAGTAGAAATTTAGAACTTAAATCAATTAAATTGAATTGCTTGTAAAAATGTATGATAAAGAATGAAGAATAAAACTCAAAATTGTCTTTTAGTTTTATAAAGTTTGGTTTTGAACAAAAAATTGGGTTGCATTTTTGCTATGAATCAATGATTGTTGTGTGATATTTATTTAACCTTTAACACTGTCATAATATTGGATATTCTTATTTCTAAAATATTGTTTCAAAATTTACTTTGTTATCATGTGCCTAAATTTAAAGTTTTTTACATAATTTTGATTGAATTTATTTGATCAACTAAAATACTATAGAAGTGATAAATAAATAAATAAATTAGGTGGCGCAACAGTCCATGAAGAACCAGGGCCTAGTGACTTACAACTCTTAACCATTTCTGTGTGAGAGTTATGTTGTCAAAGATGGAAGATGGACCTACAGTTTTTATGCCGAATCCGAACGGCTAATTTTGAGAAAGCACTTTTCATGACAAAAACTACTCTTGGAAGATTTGTTAATTCTTCGCAAGAGGCAGTACCTGTGAAAAAAGTTAGGTGGCACAGGCAGGGATTGAACCCAAGACCCCTTGCATGACAGTCCAACGCACTTTTTTTTTAAATTCATTTTTATTAATTCAATCTTAAAACTATCTTAAAGCTAGACTAAAATTCGTAAAACTAGCCTAAATAACCATAACTTAAAAAAAGTCCAACGCACTAACCATGACGCTACGGGTATTACATAGAAGTGATAAAAAAATTAAAATACTCAAAAGTGTTGAACATAAATAAAAAATGCAAAAATGAGTTCAAAAATCAAGTGTTTTTAATATTTAGCTTATTTAATTTATGTGTGAAGGAATAAGAAGAAACGCGCATTTGAAATCATATTCAGTAGAAAACTTGGTCTACGTTTAAAAACTATTAAAGGGTTCTCAATCGTTATATTTATTTTAGTAATGCAAATATTATGTTTTATATTGATAGATATACTGGGTTGTGTAGCGCGATCAGCTTACAGTGGTTATACCTTGGAAGCTCAATCTTCTCAGTTTAGGACGATATGTAGCCAGCTCGACTACAACTTAGAAGGAAGCTCCTACTTCTTAAACAGATTACCGCTTTCAATGATAAGTACGATATTTAAAGTAAGAGGGGAAATGATCAACCTTAACTACATTCCACATCGTCCAGACCTACCAATTTTGTGCGCTATTTGCAACCTCAAGGAAAGAGAAGATATTTATCATTTTATTGCCAGATGCCCGATTCTAAGTGAATTTCGAGTCAGATTCTTCGGTAAATCCATAATGACTATGAGCGAAGTTTTAAGTATTTTGAATGGAAGTCTTGGTTGGGAGAAATTGTATAAATACACAACGATGGCACTGAATTATAGAACCCGAATAGTCGAAGGCGACTTTTATAGATAGATAACTTAAATATTTAATATAACTAAGTTCGTCTTTACTGTAACGCATTTTAATAGCATCGTTCTCAAGGTAAAACTCACTGAATTAAAAAAAAAAAAGACTTTTATTAAGGAATCGATTTACTTAAAGGCCTAAAAGTCTCATTTTAGCAAAACCCATTGCACCGATTTACAAATAAAATAATCACTTAAATATTTTCGAATAATTATGTTTGTTTTTTTGCAATTCTACCTTCAGACCGAAATTACATTGAACAGGATTTTTTATGTTATTGAAATATACATTTTTGTATCTGTTTTATGAGTATTAAGATTTTTCTATTCTGTGCTTAAAAATATATTTAAGTTGTACCAAAATATTATAAGCGTATTAAAGTTTAACGAAATGGAATAAATCAACTTCCAAGTAAATTAAACATTTGTCTTTATGATCAAATCTAACTCAACTGTATTTTTAAATATTACTTTCTGGTTTTTTCATAAATATACGTTATTTTGTTCAATATAACTAAAAATCAATATTTTTTTTTACTAAATATTATAAACAAACAGTCTGATCCTTAAAAGCAAGAACTTATTAAAAACCAGACAGAGAAAAGTGCGGCTACTTTAAAAATATTATGAATAAATACATATCTAATTTGGAAAAGAATATCTGCAAAAAATTTCAGAGATCATTTTTCAAAGTTAAAAATATCAGTAAGACTACGTAAGCTTGTTAAAAGTATTAGTAGACCAATTGAAAATAATACGGAATTGCATGTTTTAGTAGCTTTGAATTTATTTAAAACCGATTTAATAAACAATTACTAAGGAAAAAATATCGTTTATTTAACAATTAATTATTGAGATATGACATGTGACTTATCCATAAAACAATTATTTATTTTTCAAAACAGTTGTCAACACACGAAATTAAGAAAAAAAACATTTAACTTTTTCTTTGACTATTCAAAACTTGTAAACGTTTAGGGATATTCTCACTGTCGAGTGCCTCAACTACTACCAACTTTGTTTGAAAAATTCCACAGTAGTGAAATAGTGAAGTTTACAAACAGAAAGAACGTATTTCTAAATATGATTTCATCAATATCATCAAAATATAGAATCCAAATGTATATTGACGATAAAAAAAAGTCAGTTCCGACTTATTTTAATCGAATCAGGAAAATGTTTTGTCATTTCACTACATCACTAAGCTTAACCCGAGAAAGATATTTCACAGACCACAAGTGATACACATGACTTATAGGTCAATTCAACGTAGGTTATCTTCCTAGGGTTAAAGAAGCTTTTATTAATTTCAAGACATTTGTATTTTTCTAAACATTTTGAATTTAAAGCTTCTTCTTCTAACATTGTAAGTTAAAAGGTCCATTTGCGAGATTAAAGTCTGTTTATTGTGTCATTTTTAAACGTCATTGTTCAAACGTGTCCCAATAACAGAAAATTAATATTTTACTAGTTACCAAAAGTATTCAAATTTTAGAAAATCAATCGAAGGAGCAAATATTTCGAAAATTACTAAGAAAAAATCCTTAGAATCTGAAAAATAATTGTTTAAAATTTTACGCTACTTAGTTCAAATCTATTTTTAGTCTTCGGCTAAAGTTTCCTTGATTTTATGCTAACAATCTTACATGAAATTTTTCAATTATGAAAATGTGTTAAAACGTAAATTCTTTGACTATAAGCAAAAAGGATTTAAGCCAGGAAATGTTTACACGGACTCAAGGAACTTAAGACATTAATATCAAAACAAAAATAAAATTTTGTCTGTCTTATTGTCTAAAAGACTAAATTTTTTAAATTGTGGAAATGTGTTAAAACTTAAATTCTTTGACTTTAGGCAAAAAGGATTTAAGTCAGGAAATGTTTACACGGACTCAAGGAACTTAAGACATAAATATCAAAACAAAAATATAACTTTGTCTGTCTTATTGTCTAAAAAACTAAATTTTTTTAATTATGAAAATGTGTTAAAACGTAAATTATTTGACTTTAGGCAAAAAAGGATTTAAGCCAGAAAATGTTTACCCGGACTCAAGGAACTCAAGGCATTAATATCAAAACTAAAATATAATTTTGTCTGTCTTATTGTCTAAAAGACTAAATTTTTTCAATCATGAAAATGTGTTAAAACGTAAATTATTCGACTATAAGCAAAAAGCATTTAAGCCAGGAAATGTTTACACGGAATCGAGGAACTTAAGGCATTAATATCAAAACAAAAATATAATTTTGTCTGTCTTATTGTCTAAAAGACTGAATTAATACGATATTAAGCAGTTTTTGTTGTCTCAAGTCGTTAGTTTTAAACGAAAGAGATAAAAAAAAGGACAATTCACCAAATCAAAAGCATAAAATACAATTTTTGACTTTCGACCCTTTTATGAACGCCAAAAAATTGTGTAGTAAAATATTTTAAAATCGTTTTTTTTTTTAGATTTGAATTTAACTGATAATTTCATTTTATTCAAATAAATTTGTTAACAGAAATAAATGTTAATTTGTAGAAAAAGTTCAACTTCAAAAAAATTAGATGAACAAATCATTCACTAACCAAAACTGCCATTTTTCAAATTCAATACAAATTTCGTTGGCATTTTGAAATAAAATATCCATCCTACTTATTAGCTAATTTAACTACATTTTAAAAAAACTAAAAGTTTCAAACATTTTCATTACAAATTTCTGTCGAAGTTTTTATAAAAATTATTCGACATTTAGTAAAGTCCAAGTTGTATTTTTAATAATACGTTTTTTCTTTCCTTTGTTTTTTAAAATTTTACTTCAAGACTTTTCAAAAACTTAAAGTTTCAAAATGAAGCCTATCTTCGAACACCTACATGAGGTGGAAGACATTAACGTGTAGTTCTAAGAAATCATTCCATATTATATTTCTTATTAGCTTATTAATTAATTTTGGATAATTTTGATATCAAAAGAAAGCTCTGTTAGAAAAGAGGCTACAATTTGCAATTTAAGTTGCTACTGATGCTCCCAATTACTAACACACTTAACACCTTCAATATCAAGATCACATGTCGATCTATATATAGGTACCTTGTTTTTTTTGTTTTATTTTATTTGAATGTTGTATTTTTGTTGTTTCTTATCATGGCCCGAAAAGTAAATATGAAGCTTTGATTCACTTGAACCTATAAAATACGGAGACATTCCTACCTAGATAAATCAAGATAAAGAGATGGCGAAATAATTGCCTTTTATAGAGAGTCATATAAGACATAGGTAAGTATTTTATAGGAAGGTATATAAAAATTACGATATCTTGATAAGTAGGTGCGAAACAAAATCAAAACCACCAACACCTCATCTTTTTTTTTTAATCAAAAAACAACAAAACAAATAAATAAAAATCAGAGCCTCAAAAACTTGGTGTATCGTATGGCCGCCATAATTAAAATTGTTTAATCATCCGCTCCGTGCGCATACAAGTCATTATTATCAGACCAAGATTGTCGCAATCAAAGCTAATAGCTTTACAGCCCAAAATTGTACCTACAAAAACAAAATAAAAACTCCACCACTCCCGTCTGCGTCATAAGTATTTAGCCCAAGGAAGTTGTAAAAAAAAAACAAAAAAAAAACTCAAGACAGACCAACCCAACCTTTAAAAGAACATTTTCATTTCTCAAGACTCATGTTTCTTTTCAGTTTTTTTTTTTCGTTGTTATATTTTTTGGAACATAGCATCGGTTGCGGAACATTTTCAAAAGTTGAAATGGTTAAATATTTTCACCAAAACAACAACAATAAAAAATAAATAACCGTGTCAAACAGTGCGTTGTCGTCCGCAGCGATAAGGCGACCACTTTTTAATTACTTATTTGTAATTGAGCGTGTTAAAAAAGGTGAACATGACAAAAAAAATCCTTATCAGAAGACGGAACAAATAAAACAGCTGAAGGTGGATGTGAGATATAGGTACCTTTTTTTAGACCGCTATATGTTTTCAGATAGACCCTAGTTTTGTTTTTGTTACATATAGGATCTCGGAACTTAAAGAACTCACCTTGTGCAATCCGAACTGCAGGCATTTTGATTCTCATTGTTCCGGTATGTCTCGGATTACAGAGGGGGGGAGGATTCTTCCAAGAAAATATCAGTTGATCCTCTCCAGGATTGCAGTTTTAAATTTATGACGAATTCCGTTTGTTTATTAGATATTTTTAAAGATTTTTTTTTTATGAAAATTTGTAGGTATATTCGTTGTTATTAGAGGGGGAGGAGGTGTATCCTCATGTGTCTCACTTTATGATAAAACACTTTTTAGGGTCACTTTAAGAATGTATTTTCTTTGAGACATGTCAAAATTTACTTCCTTTTTTTTTTCTTTATTCATCAATATTTAAATCTTTGTATTTTTATTGTTTATTAACACTAATTATTTATTTATACACCTTATCATATTTATTTGTTATATATAGGAACCAATATTTGCCACTAAAATGTTAGTGGGTCTTTAAACAAAATATTTTAACTCCCTTAAGGACAACAACAATTGCACATCACGATAATTCATATAATCGAGCTTATTAATCCAATTGGAATTGTTTATGATAGATCGATAGAATAATCCGTTATAATATCCCATTTGGCAAAATGACAAAAAAGTGCACTTTAATTAATTTTCACAGATAAATTTACACATTCGAAGAAAAATAAAATTATTAATTTACGAAAATTGCACGATTAGGTTTAGTTTTTTTTTTTTTTTAATTTCAAAATCACAAACAGGTGAATGATGATAACACAGAGAAGCATTCACCTGCGTCAGGAAAATGGAAATAGTTGGAAAATGTGTGTTTACAGTAAGAAATTGTTTTTCTTTTTGGAATTTTATTTTGAAACAAAATTTAAATTTTTGTTTATTTTGTTTTGTAAAAATTTGACTGGAGAATTTCGTGGAATACAAATTGGTGTTGGTGATGTCCTTTTTTTGACATTTCTTCTTCGAAACGACAACAATGTCCGACGAGTCTTAAAGTGCGTGTGATGTCACAAAATAACACTAATCCGGTGCTACCGCGATTCGTAGTCGTTGTCGTATGTCGATGCTCGATGGCGATTGTGATTGCGATGTCGAAGTCGAAGTCAAAGTCGATGATGACAACAACGTAGGGACGTTCAATTATTATTATCCGTCGATTGTTCTCTCCCACTTAGCGAAGAAGTGGCGCTGGCGATAACCGCATCGCACAGATAATTACAACAAAATGCTCTATATATTATCCACATGTGTGTAGTATATCCATGCATGTGTGTGTGTGTGTGTTTGTATGTTTGTGTGATACAATGTTTGGTTGTTTTTATTTGCAGGTATGTGTAAACAGGATTTTATCAATTATTTATAGCAGGTTAAATTCACTCCGGAACATCGGCGAAAACACGTCCTCACAACGCGACAGCCCGTATGCATCTAAATATTTCGCGTATGGCCGATTGGAACAATACACTATGACTATACCTCTACTTCTACTCTACTGCTACTCCGGTGCTCCGCTTCGCTCCGGTTGTGTGTACTCTACTCTGTACTATAAAAGATACACCAGCACCATACCACACAACACCATACACCGACGAACGACGACGACGAAGACGATGACGACGACACCACAGTCGCAGTCGCCAGTCAACCACTCTTCCACTTTTGTCCTCTGTCACTTTGCTGCGCGCTCTTCTTCAGTTTTGAGTTTTCCATGCACGAGATAACTAACGTAACGGTGGTGTGGTGTGGTGTAGTGGCTGTGCCGTGGCGGGTGGTAGATCGCGAAGAGTATGTGGAAGACGAGAGACGCAGAACAACGATAACAAAAACGACAAACGAACGAACGGAAGGCAAAGGTAAAGGAAGACGCGCTAGCTTAGCTTAAGTTCTCACATCTAACGGCTATTGTACTATATCTGAATCTGCACCCTCTCAAAAGCCCACGAAAAACGAAACGGCACTGCACTGCACGACCGGCCACACCACCGGTGCGGCATTGGCTTTGGCTTGGCTGGCTCTGTGTGATTCTTCTTCTCTTAGATATAAAGAGTATATTTCTATTCCTATCCTAAGCCCGTTCCGTTTTCCTCTTTTGCTGTGTGGTACTGTGTTGTGTGTTGCTGTTGAGTTTGGTTTAGTAGTGGGCCTGAGCCAGAAGTTGAACCGCCACCGCAACCACCCTCTTTTTGATTCCATTGACTCCAGTGTCACAACCCACACCCCTTCCAGCGGTCGCTTCAGCACATAACAAATGGTCACAACTGGCTTATGTGCGTGAGTTAGAGCGAGGTGGTTATATACGAACTGGTGGTGGCACCTTACCCCATTACCATGCCATACCGATTCTCATTCCACCACCATCAGTTTTACGACACGGTCGGTATAATTGTATATAAAGGCGTGCGCATTAGTATTTGACGCACCAACACAACCGTTAATCTAACTGGAAGTGGAATCGGAATAAGAATCTCTTTTATTTTTCTCCAATTTGAATTTCTCTTTTTATTTTTCTTATTCTTTCCTTTTTGTTATTTTGGTTGCTTGTTTTTGTGCCGACTCCCTTATTCTCTGTTGAAGCTGAAATTGAACTAAAATAAGTGAGAAAAGTGTTGAAAAGGTGACTTTTTATCCACAGTGCTTTTGTATTTCGTTGTTGATGGATACTTCCATTATAAAATATGTAATTATTCCCCATGCTAGAAAAACCCTATCTAACCCAGCAAGACTGAAAAGAGCGTCCTCGAGAAAGAATAGAGGAATAAAAACAAAAACAGAAAGTGATACAAATTGGGGAAAAGGTCTAACTACCCTACCCTACCTTCAGCCTAATATGAATATCTAATCTACCTTACCCATTCCCACGAGGTTTTTGTTGTTTCGAGACTGGAACGTATAGAAAACAAGTGTCTTCGCAATTTTAAGTATGATTTTTTTTGTTCATCTATCAGAGCCATAAAGTAACGAAAAAAACTCAGATACTGCTTAAATTTAAACAAGAAGGTTGTGTGTTATTTTTTAGGCTACAACTACGGACAACTAAAATAAGGAAAATTGCACGTGTTTTTGGAGTGTGTTGTTTGTTTAAGGGATGTTGCACTTACACGAGATTTTATTTTCCAATTAAATGTGTAGGCCGACTTCTTGATTTAAAGATAATCGCTATGTGGAAGATATTAGGGAAAAAAATCATTCTCACGGTTGATTTAATTTAAATAAATTAGTTGTTAATTAATTTGTTAATACTTCTATTAATATCAGTTTTTGTTAGGTACTTCAATAGAAAAAAACTTATACCTTCTTAGATTAAATTGAGAACTTTAATGCTTTAAATAAACAGTTGATTCTTTGGGATCACTATTTGTCAACAAGATTTGAAAAGAAGTTGAATTTTTAAGTGGCGCCCAATGTGTGACTTTTTTTTACCTATGCTCAACTTACAATTATGTACTCGTATCAATTTTTACCAAATTTGTGTATTATTTTTTTATGAAAAAACGGACTGTTGGATTTTTATATAAAAATTGCTGAATATCGAAAACAATATTTTTCTGTAAAATAAAATAAGTTTGAAGCCAATATTTTTAATTTTTGAAAAGCTATTTGAGTCGAAAGTAAATTTTTACCAAGTTTTAGTATTGTTTTTTTTTTAGTGTTTTATTTTCTGTAAAAAAAACTGTCAATTCGATTTTTTTCACAATTTTATCGAATGTTGAAAACAATATTTCTTACTAGATAAAATTAGTTTGAAGCCAATATTTCAAATTTTTGAAAGATATTTGAGTCGAAAATCACTTTTTAAAACCTTTGTTAATTTTTGTTCGGTTTTAATTTTTTGTAAAAAACCTGTCAATTCGATTTTTCTCAACATTTTTCAGAATGTTGAAAACAATATTTCTTATAAGGTAACATAAGTTTGAGGCCTAAATTTCAAGTTTTTGAAAAGATATTTGAATCGATATTCAATTTTTACCAACTTTGAGTTATATTTTTTTTTGATTTTTATTTTTTATAAAAAAAACTATCAATTCGATTTTTCTCAAAATTTTATCAGATGTTAAAAACATTATTCTTCGTTGCACAAAATTGTTTTGGAGATGAAATCATATTTGAGTCGTAAAATTTTGGAGGTGACAAATTTTTTGTTCAGTTTTTTTGATTTATAAAAAAAACCGTTAAATTGATTTTTTTTTTCAAAAAACATACTTCTTTAATATTACGTTACAATATATTATATAAAATTTAATTCAAGTCTCTAGTGTTTTTGGTTCGTAAGATATTTAGGGTTAACCAAAATGTTCACCTTTTTTTCAAACTTCTATGGTAAAAAAAACCACCCACGCAATTTTCTTGAGAGCCCTTTCTGCATCTTTTTGCCTTATTATCTGTATAACAAAATTTATTTGAAGTCGATATCTCTTCTGGTTTTTGAGCTATGGACGACGAAACGTCGAGAAATGTTAAAATTTTTAATTTGGCAAATCAGATCCATTACAATAACTTCCTATGGGAAGTTAATAAACAAATAAGTAAATAATTAAACAAATAGACAGTTAAATTAAATAAAAAATAACAGCTAAATAAACAAATAAGTATACTGGAAAGTCGTTGTGAGGCTAGGTTTAAAATCAAGGTATTATCAGACATAAAACAGTTCTTTCTGTTCTTTTCATAGCTAAAATGGTATAAAGTTCATTAGTTGAAAATGACCTTGGAAGCTTCACAATCATTTTCAGAATCTTATTTTGAGCTATCTGCAGCCGTCCTATTACCCCATACTGATAAACCGTAGTACAAGATAGCTTGGAAAACAACTTTTTATATTAAAAGCTTATTATCGGTGCTAAGCATTGATTTGCGATTGATCAAAGGATAAAGAATTTTGACTGTAAGCCAAATGTTCATGTTTTATCTAAATGCATTCCGAGATATATTGCATCCGAATTCCATTCTATACTTGAGCCATCCATAAGAAGATTATTGCCTGGTAAAAAGCATGCTTTTCTTTTTCGAGTGAAAAAGATTGCCTGCGTTTTTGAAGCATTGATTTTTATTTTCCAGTCATGGAAGCAGCTTTGTATAACATTTAGACTAGATTGCAGATTAGATTCGATTATGAAACCAACTGAATCTGAAGGGAAATTGTTGTTTTACAAAAAGGACGTAATGGAAAATCTTAGGTAAATATTGAATATAGAATAGGGCCTAAAACTGATCCTTGTGGTACACCGGCCTTTATATCATATTTTTCAGAAAACCCAGTTAATGACTGAAACCTTAAATTTCCTCTCAAGTAAAAACGATTGAATTATTTTTATTAAAAACACTGGGAAGGTGAGTATCAACAACTTGTGTAAAAGCGCATTATGCCAGACCGTGTCGAATGCTTTTTCGACATCAAGAAGTACCAGACCTTAATGTGTTAAGTAATTCTATGTACTTGATGAATTGTAATGTGATGCAATCTGAAGCGGAGCTGCTCTTTTGGTAAAATGTTATTATTGGTTAAGTGTGAATTTATTCTAGCTTTAATAACTTGTTCAAAAACATTTATTAATTGAAGTCAACAAACTAATGAGTCCGTTACTATTAGGTAGATTAGCATTTTTGCCAGGTTTTAAAATCGGTATATTATCTTGGCAGTTTTCCAATTACTTTGAAGTATTTTAATCCTAATGTTGGGAAGTTTTTCAAATATGTATTTTTAATGCCATCAAAAACAGCTGATTTCCTTGCTTTAAGATTTCGAAGTAAACCTTTGTTATTTTTTTTTATCTAGGTCATTTAAAGGTGATGAATTAAATGTCTCAATTAAATTGCTGACAATTGATTCAATAATTTTATTGGTGGGTTGCAGAAAATGTTTCTGCTAAAATATTTGATTTTTCATTGTTCGTGATCAGAACATTGTTACCTACTTTTTTATGATTATGATTTTAACTACACTCCAGAAAGGCTTACTTCCTTTATCTAAACCCGCAGTTTTTCGATTCCAAGATCGATTCCTATGGTACCAGATTTCATCTTTTATAATTATATTGAGTGTTTTTACTGCAACAAGTAAGTTGGCTTCTCGGTTTCTTATCCATTTTCTTTTAACGAAATTTCGATGTTTGATCAGATTTAATATATGTTTTTTTATGCTCTCAGAACTAACTACTCTTTTGGGAACTGATTTGTCTATACTTTAATGAACAGCATTGGTGAAAGACGTGATACTTTGATCAATATCAGATACATCGAAAAATTCGTTTAAAGTTAAGAGATTTGACAATTTTGAACTTACTTCACGTTTGTATTTAACCCAATTAAAACAATACATTTTAAAGTTGGAATCCCATATGAGACCGCAAAAAAAGTTTTCGACGCATCTTTTTGGCCTATTGGTATTAAAATTCGTCCGTTTGTGTATATTCCAAAAAACATACCTGCGGAAATGGGTAGCACAGAAACTAACTCAGCTTTAAATGTATATTACCATAACGCTATTGGAATTCCTACTAAGGTAGCTCAATTGTTTAATCTCGCTTGTCATTCCGATTATGACATTTTTTCATCATAACTGAATCTTGGTTATACAAGGGAATTTTATCCACAGAAATATTTGACTGTCGCTTTTACAATGTCTTTCGTATTGATCGGTACAAAACTTCACTTGAACGTGGTGGTGGCATAATAATTGCTGTTCGCACTACACTTTCCAGTGATGAAATTACTCTCCCTGTTAAAGATATTGAAGAAATCTGCGTTCGTGTTAAGATTGGTGCAAAACATCATCTTTATTTTATAGTAAGCTATGTTCCTCCAAAAAGTAGTTTAGATTTATGTATATGAAAAGCATATTCAAAATATTGAATTTATAAATTGTAAATGCTCAGTTTTTGATAATTTAAGTGTATTTGGTGATTTTAATTTATTAGAGTTTCTTTGGACATGGTCCCAAAATGAAAAAACGCTTATTGCTTGTAATTTAAACCGAGATTTTGAAATTTGTTTTATTGATTTTATTTGCTCATTAAGCCTTTGCCAAGTTAATTCTGTTACTAATTTTTTAATGAAAATATAAGATCTTGTTTTTATTTGCTCTGATGAATTTAACGTTAGTGTTATAGAAGCTCCATTTTCTTTACTTAATAATTCTCTGCACCATAAAGAAATTGTTATTAATATTGTTATGTACAATTACCAACAAATCGAAGCAAATTCTTATGTAAATTCATTTCATTTTTCAAAAACTTTGAACTAGGAAATTTCTTTTCTGGCATTGATTGGAATATTGAACTAATTTTTTTTGACTTAGGAAGCGATTATAATAGTTTTACAGATATTTTGTTTATGGGCTTTAATCAATTTGTCCCGCGTGTACAAAAACGGAAATCTTCGAAACCTTTATGGTATAACAAAAGGCTTTTACACCTTAAAAATAAAGCATTAGCGAAATTTAAAATAACAGGATAGCACACTGATTATACGGTTTTTAGTAACCTTAGACGAGATTTCTCAGTATTAAATAAGTTTCTCTGCAGAAATTACATTGTGAATATTATAAACAACATAAAAAAATAATAGTAAATGGTTTTGGTCTTTCATAAACTCCAAAAGAAAGTCATCTGGGATTCCTCAAAATGTTAGTAATAAAAGTGACAATTCGTCAAATGCTGATACTCATTTGGAACTTTTTGCTAACTTTTGTTTCAAACTTGGAAGAAAAAGTTGACATTGGTTCAATGGAATTGACTTTCGAAGAGGTTTCAGTAGCGCTTCACGCCCTTAAATAATAGTTGCGGTGCCGATGGAATACCATCAAGCATTTTGAAAAATTGTAGTGATTCTCTTTGTTTGCCTCTGTTGAAATTGTTAAACAACTCATTGTCCATGGGGTTCTTTTTACCAGAATGGAAAGAAGCATTTATTGTTCCTATATTCAAGGCAGGTTCTACAAATCTAGTAGAAAATAATATAGGAATCTGCAAGCTCTCAGTCATCCCCAAACTTTGCGAAAGTCTCGTTAAAGATAAAATAGAATTTATGATAAAGGAATGCTTATCTGGGTCACAACATGGCTTCGTATCAGGTCGGTCTACTGTGACTAATTTGGCTGTTTTCTCTTCATATGTCCTAAATGCAATGGAGAATAAATGTCAAGTAGGTGCTATTAACACCGACTTTAGTAAAGCTTTTGATTCGGTAGATCATATTATTTTACTGAAAAAGCTTCAATATTTTGGTTTTCATTCTGAGATGCTTCAATGGATCTCTTCGTATTTAGAAACCAGAACTCAACGAGTTATTATTGACCACAAAGTTTCGAGAAGTACAAAATGTACCTCCGGCGTTCCGCAAGGGAGTCATCTTGGCCCTTTACTTTTCCTAATATGTATTAATGATATAGTTGACATAATACAAAATTGTAATTATCTACTATATGCTGATGATTTAAAATTGTACTTTAAAATTAAAACCATTGATGATTGCGTAAAAATTCAACAAGATTTGGACCATATTTCTACGTGGTGTTCTTTGAACAGTTTGAAACTTAATATTGGAAAATGCAAAGCTATATCATTTTCTAAATCTGCATTAGCTCTTAATTTTCCATATAAAATCGAATCGAATCTTTTGACTAAAGTTAACAATATCAAAGATCTAGGCGTTATTTTTTGACAATACTTTGTCTCCAAAAAAGCATATAGATTTCATTGTGGCTAAGGCGAACACCCTAGTTGGTTTCATTAAAAGGAATAGTAAGGATTTTACGGATCCTTATGTTTTACTAACCCTTTATACCTCACTAGTTAGGTCAACAATCGAATATGGTAATGTGATTTGGAACTCATGCTACAGAGTTCATTCTGATAGAATTGAACAGGTCCAAAGGCGGTTTACTAAATTTGTGTTTCGTTAAATGCGTTGGAATTTTAGTCCAGACTATAAAGCGCACCTAGCTTGCTCGGGATAAAATCCCTAGAATCTAGAAGAAAAATTCTTGGTGTAATGTTTGTGAGAGATATACTTTGCTATCATATAAAAAGTCCGTCTAAGCTTTCTCAGATTTCCATTTAAGTACCATCTAGAACAAGTTGTTTCCTTTTTGAAAAACTGCATAGAACAAATTATGGAAAAAATGAACCAATATCACGAGCAATTTCCTCGTTCAATGAAGTATGTGTTATTTTTGATTTTCATTTATCTCGAGATAAATTTAAAATTGAATTATTGTATAAGTTTATATTTTAAATAAATAAGTAAAAATGTTTGTAATTGCATCTGTTAAGCAAATCACTTGTAGATAAATAAATGCAAAAATATGTCAGTTTTATTTTCTAAAGGTTATGAAAAAGAATGAATTACCACTGGAACATGATCCGAACCTAGTTCTTTTAAGATCATAGGCTGGTTAAAAAGATTGGTCATATAAGTGAGAAATAGGTCTAACATTGACGGATTGGATGTGGAGGAAACGGGTGCCTACAGTGAAGATTATCAAGAATATTTCCCCATGCATTTGCACGCAAGCAACCCAAATTCCTATGTTTGCAATTAAAATCGCCACCAATCAAAAAGGGTCCGCGTATACTAATCCATATCCTCATCTTAATTGGTCCAGCAATGTCGCGATGAGCTTGCGAGCCTGAATATTAACCTCGGTGTCACCCTGATCTGGGTTTCGGGCCATAGTGGTATCGTGGGAAATGAACGGGCTGACGAGCTAACCAGGCAAGGATCGGCCCTTCTTAGCTCACTTGCGGAAATGGTTAACATTCCTCTTGGTGCTATGAACTATGAAGGGTAAAATATTTTCTATCTACCAAACTGAATCAAACCGAAGGTGGGGCAATTTACCCAACTGCATTATATCTAGGATGATATGGCCCACCTATAATAAAACCCGTACAAACGATCTTCTATGCAGGCCAAGGCAAGACATAGCCAGGATTGTTGCGGTTTGTACCGGACATTGGCCTATGGGAGTTCATGTAGAGAAGTTGGGTATATCTTACAACACCTTTTGCCGTAGCTGAAGTGACCAAAGAGAAAGTGAAACCAAAATCCATTTCCTCTGCAAATGTCCTGCTTTGGCAAAAACTAGAATGAAATACTTTGGAAAAGCATTCTTCAAGAACTTTATGAGCTGTCTGAGACAAAGATTAGAGACTTAATCTTTTTTTCTCAATGCGACAAAATGGCTTTAACACAATCGCTATAAGACTTCTCTATAAATCTTTCCCTTTCTATCGCAGGTCAAACGAGTTTTTGGTATCAAAACGGCGCTCTACTTGGATCCCAGGCTAGGTAGCCTTGAGATCGCCATTTCTACCTAACCTACATACTAATTAATTTTCTTATATCATTATTTAAATAATAACGATTGGTGGGGTTAGTTGGACCGCCAGAAAAATACACAAAATAAAGGACTCACATCGGGAGCCATTGCAAAGGATTGTTTTGGAGACCAATACAAACAATTCAATATCTTTTAATTCAAACTAACTAATATTCTGATTTGAGAAATTCTCTAAATTTTTAAGCAAGAAAAATCGACAGACATTTTATTTTACTGTGGCTTTTACAAGAGAAATAATTTAAGATTTATGTTCTTCAGCTTAAAGTATTATAGAAGTAAGGAAAAGTTTTCTCACAAAAAGTGTGAAAATTCCGGCTGGCTTCATACAAGTCTCTCCACTCCCCATTTATGCCGATTGCAATTGCGAGTTGAAGAAACGCCATCCAGTTGCACAACTCAAGCATTCGAGTTTTCTGGTCTTCGCCATGTCTCCAGTTTAAGCCTAGTCTGCCACGCTGTAACCAGAGCCTGCCAAACCTAATTTTTGTTACAATATCACTCGCCTAAGAGGTCGAAGTGACTTTTACTAAGTACCCAAGTCTTTTAGTATTACCTACGAAAATGTCCAAAAAGTGTCAAAAAAATGTGTCTGAGATGAAAAAATGTGTCCCGCAGAAATGTCAAATATAATGCAGTTTAAATTAAAGTTTTTACTACCAATTAAGACCCAAAAAACATTCCATAAATTCAGGTAACATCAGCGATAAACAACTAGAAAAATTGTTTAGAAAATAGTTTTAAAAAGTCTTAGTATTTAATATCACATTATTTTTTTGCTATTTGTCTTTCGAACATATTGTTTATTTTGCTTAAAAAAGTGTCCAAATCGATTTATTAGCTTCCCATATGAAGTTATTGTAATGGGTCCAATTTTTCGAATTGAAAATTTTGACATTTCTCGACGTTTCAAAGAGTCGAAATAAAATATTTTAGAAAGATGTCTGTGCATGTCTGCGCGACGTTTTTTTTACCAAAAAATATCAACCTAAAAACATATTAATAAAAGTTGGTAAAATTTATTTTCGACTCAAATATCTTTTCAAAACTTTGAGATATTGGCCTTAAACTAATTTCTTATTTTAAAAATATTGTTGTCAACATTTAGCGAAATTTTGAAAAAAATCGAATTGACCTAAAAATATTAAGAACCTAAAAAAACGTTACTAAAAGTTGGTAAAAATTTGACTTTCAAATAAAATATCTTTTCAAGACTTTAAGATATTGGCTTTAAACTTATTATTTATTATAAAAAATATTGTTTTCAACATTCGTAAAACTTTGAGAAAAATCGAATTGCCAGTTTTTTTACCAAAATAAAAACCTTAAAAAAAATTATACTAAAACTTACCAAAAATTTACTTTGGACTCAAATATCTTTTCAAAATTAAAAATATTGGCTTCAAACTTTTTTATCTCACAGAAAATATTGTTTGCGACGTTCAGTACGTTTTTTTTTATAAAAATCAAAAACAAAAAAATAAAAAACAGTCATTTTTTCATAAAAAAATTAAAATCTACAAAAATAGTACGAAATTTGGTAAAAATTGATGTTCGGTTCTCGATATCTCGTGAATAAAAGAAGATATTGACTTTAAATTAATTTCATTTATCCAATTTGCATTTGTTTTTAAAAGAAATAGGCACGAACTTTTAAGAAACGCTACTAAAATTATTAAAAATTGGTTTTGGTCTAAAAATCTCGTTAACATTATATGCGAAATATTATTGGTTGTTTTTCGATGTTTAAGAATAATTCAACTGAGAACTTTTTTAACAGAACATGAAAACTTACAAACTTTTAAGCAAGACAAATCGACAGACAGGATGGGAAGTTATCAGTGTGGGTCGCATTCCAGCCTTTTTTTTTAAGATTTGTCCTGGTGTTTGACCGCTGAATAGGTGTCAAAGTGTCCCCAAAGGTAACCTTAATTATACGTTGTGGTAAGGTTTCTTTATATAAAAAGCTTTAACAGACTGAATATAGACTCAGTTGGCTTAGAAAAACAACACGACTTTTATCTTCTTACCTTATTATCGGCGGCTACTGTTGACCCAAAGGATTTGAAGGATTGCACTACTTCAAATTTATATTCCACTCCTTGCTTGATTGGTCCTCTATGTACTTAAACGTAATTTAAAAACCTAATCCTTGTATAGTATTTGGTTGAAGTACAATAACTTCAAAATATTTGTTTATCCTCGCATTGGGCGCCATTTAAAAATTAATATTTTTATTGTTGTTAAAAGAGTTAGCAATAATAAAATAATCAAAAAAACGAACTAGGTTATTTAGTAAAAAAGTACCTACATAGTCCATGATCAAGAAAATTGAACTCGAATACTATTTTGCCACAGCATTTATGGAACTTCAATAAAAGTCTAATGATTTAAAAAACTAGTTTATGCATAGTTTAGGATTTTCTTAATTTTTATATTTTCAAAATTCCATTAAATAGAATGATGACATGTCGTAAGGTCATAGATATCTGATTCTGCATACCTATGTCTATTTTTATTTTATCTATTTATTTATTATTTTCTAAATCAATATCAACAAAATGCAGTTTGTTTAAAATCTTTAAACGTGCATCTAACAGTTTTTGAAACGCACGGCAGAAACAAAATTTCAGTTGCCTTAAAAAATATCAACATTTAAAATCAAATCCAGTAGGAACAATAAATAAACATAGACTAAGGAATGTCTATATGGTTCTAACAGCAGACGAGTTCTAAAATTTAACAAGTCTTAAAATCTAATCACTACAACCCAGCTGCTCGTAAAAAATGAGTTGTAAATTTCAATACCAAAACAACTGTAAAAATTATTTTTATATGCAAAAAAAAAACACTTATTATTCTCATGCACTTAAATTAATTCCCACTGGAATATAATAGAAGAGCAAGACTTAAGAGAATACCAAAATAAAAGTCTGCGCAAACGCTTTTATCGAAGTTCCCCTTCTTTCCAATGCCATATAGAATAGGTCTACCCATACAAAGAGGTTGAATTTTTCTGAATGAAAAGGGGAACTAAAGCCCAAAGTTTGTATGTGTGTGAGCGCGAGTGGACACCCCTTTGAGTCAATCTCTTGGCACTAGAGGACACTGGATAAATAAGCTCACAAAGTACCGATAGAATCTTCCCAAGCAAAAGCAAACACACAAAAAAGAAGTGAGAGACTATACGAAGCTAAGGAAATGGGTGTAGGGTGTTTGATGTGCCGTACTGACTTTCAACCCCTTTATGGGGTGATGGCCGCTTCTGAGACTTTCCGCACGTGAAGGACGAAAAAGTTTTTATGTATGTAGGTTGGATTAGAAGTTTTTGTTCAAGGAGGAGGGAAGGACAAAGGGAGGGGGTGGACAAGAGGCATCATCGGTGTTCTTGGTGGGTTCGGTCCGAGCTCAGAGATGAAAAATAGAAGATTTAGGATATAGCAAAATAAACAGTTTTCTAAAATTTAAAGAACAAAAAAAAAACAGCTCGAACAAAACAAAGCAAAGGACGAAGAAGAGGATGAGCATCAAGATGAGGATGGGGCAATGAAAATGTACATAAACATCGGTGACCATTGTGAGTAATGGGTTTCTAGGTTTCAGGTAGGTACTATGGTCTTATATACCTACATAAAGTCTGAAAATTGTTGTCCTGGGAGTTTATATTGTTGTATTGTGCGGGATGGTATAGTTTGTGTGGGTAGACACTGGAGACACAAAACGGGTATCATTTTGATCACGTATCGAAAATAATTGCAAAAGTTTTAATCGATCCAAGGACCATGATATCGATGTCAATATTTCAAGAATTCATAGTTATTTTTTATATTAGTATAAGATGGCTTGGGAGTGTGGATAGTGGACAGAAGTTATTATTATTATATCTAATATTTATAAAGGAGAAAGTAGGTACCTAGCTGAGCTACAATGCTAACAAGGACGAAGGATTATAATAATAAATAAAGGCAGGCAAAAGGGGAACAGTTTGAAATTTTGACATAAGTACAAGTTAATGAGGAAGACGCTTTTTGGGAAATTGTTAAATTTTAATTTGAAAATTAAAATAGTGACAAAAAAACAACTTGAAGTTCTAGTTCAAAGTCTTCAGCTGCAAGTGAAAAAATTCGAAGAGAAAGTTTCCTTGCTTGACAAGTAAGATTCAGAGTAAGTCCAAAATATATTGAACCTGAATATCAAACTGATGAAGAAGAGCTCTTGTTTCAAACTGAGAAAAAGAAAAATAAGCATATCACAAAGGATCGTAAACGTCGTCCCGTTCAAGAAATCAGAAAAGCTCTAAGACCGCAAATAACAAAGAGTTGATTACAGGAACTAAAGTTGTAGCTGTTGCTAAATCAACATCTCACGCTAAAGGCAGCAAAAACATTACACCACCACCAATTATGATATCAGGATTTGAAATTTTTGGAGATCTTAAGAAAATAATAGAAAACAAACACAACTGGAAAGTCAAAGTCGAAGAAGCTGACGAGTATAGATCTGTCACTGAAGAACTGAGCAAGCACCAAATACAATGGCACTCATATGAGAACAAAGCAACAAGGTCAATAAAAGTAGTAGCCAGAGGTCTTCATTCCTCGTGCTCTCCCGAGGAAGTAGTAGAAGATCTTGTACAAAAAGGCTTTCAAGCCCTTGATGCAGGCAATCTATTAAAGAATGAGACAATTAAAAACTCCTCTGGAGAATCGATGACCAGTAAGAGGTTACTACCTTTATTCATGCTTATACTTTTGACTGCAAACAAAGTCTTGAGGAGATTTATAAAGTAAGATCAATCTTGGGCATAGCTGTTCAAACTTGAACCACTACGAAAATCTAAAGTTGTTCCGCAATGCAAACGTTGCCAAGCTTTTGGTCATACCCAAAAATACTGCAAGGAAAACATGCAACTAAAAATTGTAATATGAGCAAAGATCACAAAGCTAAATGTGTGAACTGCCAGGGTAATAACTCGGCAAGCTATAGAGCCTGCCCAGTTCCCGAAAAATTAAAAGAGTTCGGAACCAACCCAGAAATACAGTAAATACCGATTTAACTGCTGAAAACAATACTAAGAAGGAACCGCCTAAAAAGGAGGTTCAAAGTAAAAGCGATGAAAATAAAGCCTATTCTCAGATTGTTAAAAATGTGCGGAAGAATGAAGAGACTTCCATAAAAGAAATGCTACAACTTATTCTTCAAACAATTGAAAAACAGAATTTGAATATCAAGCTGCTAAGCGAAAAAGTCGCTTAGAACGGACAGAACAATTAAAATCACTACATGGAATGCAAACGGCCTTATACACAACATTCATCCGAACGAAAAATCTTTTTAGATCTAGAACATATCGATATTTGCCTGGTGTCCGAAACTCATTTCTCCAATGATGGGCAAAGTCTAGATAATGTAATAGAAAACTATTCATGTTACCACGCTCCACATCCACATCCACAAACAAAGCTTAAAACATTATGAAGCAACAAACTTACTATAGTAAAAATATGAAGGTAAAACTATTAGTATTGGCGCCCACCAAGGCGCTTCCCGACAGAAGATGACTATACTGATCTATTTAATCTTCTTGGGCATAACTTTCTTGTTGGTGGAGACTTCAATGCCAAACACACCCATTGGGGTTCAAGACTTATATCAACAAAAGGAAAGAGACTTTTCCAAGCAGGCCGTAAATACAATTGCGAATTCTATTCCTCCAGGTCGCCAACAAGACCTTATTGACTTTTTCGTAGCTAAGGGAATCAAACGAAATCACATTAGTGGCGAAGGTAATTATGACCTGTAATCAGATCATACTCCAGTGATTCTTTCACTAAGTGAATCGGAAGTACTAGAAAAAAGTAATCCAAAGCTTCTAAATAAGAAAACAAACTGGAGTGATTTTAAAGAAAGGCTTTTAAGTCTTATAAATTTTAGATCTCCCATTGATACAATCGAACAAATTGACCAGGAAGTGGAACAATTTATTGCTGATGTGCAACAGGCCGCTGAAGAAAGTACTCCAACATTTTCTAATAGAAGACAAAATGAAATAAAATATCTTTTAGAGATAAGAGAGTTGATAATAGAGAAAAGAAGAGCTCGAAGAAAATGGACAAATACTAGATTTCCAGATGATAAAATAACGTTTAACCGTATTAGCAACAATCTTAAAAACAAATTTACAAATTTAAAAATGATTCACTCAGTCCATTCCTTAGGAATTTAACGACTGATACTTCAACTGATTTTTCGCTATGGAAAGCAGCCAAGCGCCTGAAAAGACCGCAGTTACAAAACTCGCCCTTAAAAACTCAAGATGGGAAATGGATCGGTAACTTGAAAACAAAAGCTAACCTTTTCGCTGAACATCTTGCGAATGTTTTTTAGCCATACTCATCAAACGCGGCTGAACATAGCTTACAGTTTGTTGATAAGATAGATGAAAATGAAATACCAATTGTAAGACTTAAAGAAATAAAAAGTATTTGTTTACATCAACTATCAAATAAAAATTACCAGGTTACGATCTAATTACTGCCCAGGTTATGAAAGAAATGCCATTGAAAGCCTTCATAAAACTCCAATATATAATAAATGCATGCCTTAGGCACCGCTATCTCCCGCACCATTGGAAAATTGCTGAAGTAATTGTCATACCTATAGAAGTGACGGCTTACAGACCAATATCGCTTATACCAATGATGGCAAAAGTTTTTGAAAAACTGCTTTTGAAGAGACTTAGCAAAATCATAGAAGAAAGAAGGATAATCCCAAACCATCAGTGTGGCTTTAGAAATAAACATTCCACGATAGACCAAGTTCATAGAATATCGGATGTAATAGAAAAAGCATTAGAAGAAAAACAAGGATTTTCAGCTATTTTCTTAGATGTTGCTCAAGCTTTTGACAAGGTTTGGCATGAGGGACTTGAGTACAAACTGCAAAGGGATCTTCTCAGGCAGTACTTTGAAATATTAAAAGCGTACATCTCAGAGCGATTGTTTAGAGTAAGAAACGATCAAGAATACTCGGAATTGAAGAAAATAGAGTATAGAATAGTTAATGCACCTTGGTACATAAGAAATACCGATCTATATCGTTACTTACAAATAGAAATGGTTACAGAAGTTGTTAAAGAATACCCTGTATCGCACAACCAGAGACTACAAAGTCATACTAATTCTGAAATGGAGTCCGTCTTGAATATAAGAAAACATGTTCGGAGATTAAGAAGAACCAAGCCTCATGAGCTTATGGTCTAAAAAAACATGGGAAAGTATTAAAAGTTTAACCTTTCCCAAAGTGATTGTACAAAGTTAAGAAAGAAAAAGTCGGTCCTCCAAGATTGGTCCTGATGAAGAGTTGGTTTTAGTGGTTAAAAGTCCCACACTACTTGGTGTCGAATACTGCCAAGTGTATTTTGAAGTTTTCCTCCTGTCAAAAAAAAAATAATTGTTTAAGAATTTTGAAGTTATTGGAAATTTGTTTATTAAAATTATAAATATATGCATATATACTTTCGTATTTATCTTTTTTTCATATTTCATTCAATTATTGAAAAAAAAATAATAATAGTAATACATATTAGATAATTAATTAAGATGCAAAACAAAAAAATTGTAAGGTATTATTTTATTTTATAAAGTCAAATGTAATTATTTCAATGAAACAAGCCCTTAAAAACCTTTAAGTGTTGGAGGTTAAATAAATAATTTGTAATCTAATCTATTTCTATGAGATGAAACTACTGCGAAGTAAGTGCTATTCTTAGTTCTCAAGATATATCAGTCAAAATTTAATTTTTGGGTACTTTTTACTATTTTTGTTAATCGATAAAAAACTTTCAATTAGATATTTTATAAAGTTATACAAAATAAAAAATTTACATTTTGTATAAGATGAAAAAAGTTGTAGGTTCTCAAAATGCTTGAGTCGAAAATCAATTTTACTCAGCCCAACTTATTTTTGTACGATTTCTTTATTTGTTTTAAGGGTTTTAAGTAGATGTTCCAAAAAATAACTTATTTTCAACTCAAATGGCAAAAATTAAATATATTGGCCTCAAACTAAAAAATATGTTTTCAACATTCAATCAAATTTGTATACAAAATTAAACAGTCAATTTTTTCATTAAAAAATTTACAAATATCTAATACTGCACAAAATTGGTGCCAATTGATGTTCGATTCTGGATATTTGGGGAAATAATGAAGGCATTGACTTCAGAATCATTTTATTTTGTGCTAAATTTAGTTTTTGACGCAAGATTATGGCTTTAGAAAAATCCAATATGTATTTGTTTTTAAATCGTTGAAAGTTGAGATTTGATACTTTGTTTTTAAATACTTAATTTATTTCATCGTTATCAAATTGTACTAATTTTTATAATGTTGATGTATTGAAAATAAATATTATTACTGTTCAGAATCTTAAAAGAATCTTATGGGCCTAATCCCAATCTAAATACAAAATAATAAGGACATTTGTAGCTTATTTCCAGGCTTATTTGAAAGGCTGTTACTGATGTTAGTGAGACAGAGAAGGATGCAACGAAGCTCTTAAACGCAAAATCGGAGCTTATATTGCTTGTTGAAAGATCGATTTATCCTCATATGAGACATTGCAAAAGCGCTAAGGAGATTTGGGATTCTCTTCAGAAAATTTTTCAAGATTCTGGTCTTGTGAGGAGAGTTGGGCTCGGAATATCGGATACTGCACACACTCAAAATCATATCGCTTCTATAACGTTAAAAAAAAGAAGTCATGAAAACTCGAGACGCAGTTTTCCATTAGCAAATTGTTCCAAAAGATGGTGAGACAAACGATACATCTTATTGTGATATTTTACAGGATATGATTCAGTGGGGAATGAAGAAGAAATTCCATCAGTGAATTCAAGCAATGAAATACCGATCGAAATAAATGACAAATCGACAAGTTTTTTGGATACCCAAGATGATTTCATTGTTGAAGAATCTTCAGAAGGAATAATATCTGAGAAAGTAATAAGACAATCTACCAGAATAAGAAATTCACCTGAAAGATACGGTTATCAATCGTACGTGGCCAGCAACAATGATGAAGATCCAAAGACAGTCGCTGAGGCAATGAAGAGCGAACATATGTCGGATTGGAAAAAAGCAATGAACGATGAATATACAGCTCTTTTGAAAATGGCACTTGGGAAATTGTTTCTTTACCAAAAGGAAAGAAAGCCAAAAATTTCAAATGGACATTTAAGACGAAAAAACATGTCGAAAAATATAAAACTAGATTGGTCGTAAAGGGGTATTCGTAAGGTCAAGTGATCAAGGTACACGTCCATAAGGGGTACTTTTAATGGATGTTGTGTCTGCTTTCGTGCAAAGTGAACCTGACGAAGAAATTGACATGAATCTCCCTGAAGGTTTTGATAAAGTTCAAAATAAAGTATGTAAACTCAACAAATCACTGTACGGTCTCAAAGAAGCTAGCAGAGTTCTCAATAAGAAATTGGAATTTAATTTAAAGAAAATTGGACTTAAACAATCAAAAACCGATAGTGTATTTATTACAAGACAAACAGCACAGATATGACTTTCGTCGCTATTTACTCGTACGTAGACGACATCCTGATTTTTACAAATAACAAATATGTTTGATGTATTGAAAATAAATATTATTACTGTTCAGTATCTTAAAACATCATACATAAGAACTAAAAACATTTAAAAAATTCAACTAAAATTAGTAAACATTTGTTTCCGACTTAAAATTTCGTTAAGAAAAACTGATTTTGAAATCAAACTTATTTTTAAATTACAACTTTTTTTTTACAAAACACGAAAACCTACAAAAACAAAAAAAAATTGGTAATATATGGTTTTCGACTCAAGTATTATGACAACAAAGAAAGATATTGACTTCAAATTTTTGAATCTCACACAAATATTTTGCTAAAGTTTTTGAAAAATCCAATTTAAAAGACGGTATCTTTGACAAAAATGTTAAACTGAATATACGGACGTACATACACATATATACAGACGGTACTAACGTAGAAACACACGCTCATACTGATATATCTCTTAAATTTTAGGAAGTTCAAAACTTCGAGAAATCTCAAAATTTTCAATTTGACAAATTCAACCGATTACAATTACTTTTGTATGTAAAAGTTTTCGGAAATCGTGTCCTAGACAAATTTAAAACAGTCGAGCTTAAAAAATGAAGAAAATTACCATTTTCGAGCCATTGATCTTCCATTCCACATACTATAAACTGGACTCTTGATTTTATAGGGTTTTCAAATTGGCGAGAGTAGATTTTGGCACCCCGTGTCGGAAATTGTATTTTGGTGACATCTGTCAAATACTTTGTGTAATATTCAGTTGTTTATGCCAAATTATCAGCACGTTGAAATGATAAGACTTTATTATCAAAATGTGTGTTGGTTAACGGAAACGTTGCGCGCATTGCGTCCATATTACGGTAGACGTGGTGGCCCTTCACAGTCAATTGAGACGACCGTTTCAGTAAACAATCAGCCAAAACCCGAACATTCGAGGTCCTTGAAAGTGTTCAGCAGAAACCCGAGGCAGTCTATTCATCGCCGTGCAGAAGAACTCGGCCTTTCACAGACTTCAACTTGTCGAATTTTCCGTTGGGACTTGGGCCTATACCCGCACAAGATCTAACTGACCCAGGAGCTCAACGTTTATGACGGTTGACAACGCCGTTTGTTAGATGACTTCCAAATCATCTTTAGTGACAAGGTGCATTTTTGGATGACTGTGACTGTGTTAACAAGCAAAATTGCAGAACATTGAACGACACCAACCCACGCGAAAAGAGCTTCACGAGGTGATAATGCATCGTCAAAAAGTTACCGTTTGGTGTGGATTCTGAGCCGGTTGAGTAATTGGTGCGTACTTTTTTGAAAACGTAGTTAGTTAGGGTCACCTTCAACATCGAGTGCTTTATAACGATGATGATGGTTCCAGCAGGAAGGCGCTACGTGCCACACACAAAAATTATTTAAAGTAAAGTACGGCCCATAGTTCATAATACGCGTATTTTTGTGGAAGAATCTTGCGTGTTAGGTTAGGGTCATCATTTATTTGCCAACTTGGTTCATTTAAGCTACGATTAAGCGCTGTGTGTTCTTGCTAACGATGATTTTTCGAACTCAGGTATACGAGTATACTTGCGTCTTGGGTGTTGCGCCCGGCGAGAATTTGAAGTCTTTAGATTCTCCTGAGAGTACTGACCGATCGCTTAAAGTTACAGAGAGAAAACTTCATATAAAATAAACTTTATTAACGTCCATCTATAGGTACCTACTTGATAAGAATTTATTAATCTAACTGTGGTTTGTGAGATTTCTTGGTCTTATAGCCAAATTGTTTCAGGGTTGAGGAACAGTACCACGGCTCCCTGAAATTACGCCATAGGAAATTACGCCAAAAACTGTTTTGGAAAAAAAGCCCAAACAATTTTGGCGTAAAAAAATAGGAAAAAGCGCCCAAAAACAAAAAGGAAAATACGCCAAAAAGTGTGGAAATTACGCCAAACTTTTGGAAAAAGAGCCAAAATACTAAAATGGAAAAAACGCCAAAAAAAATAAGAACTTTTTGGTGTAATTTTCAAATTAGTATTGGAAATTAAGCCTTTAAAGAATGAACAGAGCCTTTACTGGCTTAATTTCCAAAATTAATTTGGAATTAAAGCCCAAAAAGTCTATAAAAGAATCTGAACGTACGACGTAACATGGAGCGGCGCGGTGCAACCCGCGTGGCGCGGCGCCGCGCGCGTCGCGCTGCAACGGCGAACGGCGTACGCGCTGCCTCCCCCGCCGTTGATTATATCATAGGTATTTGTGCATTTGTTTTGTAGAACACATTTTCTTATAACTTTGTTTATTTCAATTTGTCAATTTTTGTATAGGTATTAAATGTAAACCTGAAGGACATCTGCCACATTTTCCCGACAACACGGACATTGGTCAATGAAGTTCTTTGCTTTTACACACAATCCATCACTTTTTACTTTCATTTTAGCACCACAATTGTTAATATAACAAATGTAAAGAATATCTTTTTTATACACACATTTTTTTTTGTGTATTTGTTTTTGTTCTGTTACGTACAAAAGTTTGCTATTTTTTTGTTTACCACTTATAATTTCATAATCAAAACTTTCCATTTTGTCCATCGCTTCATCAAAATGCTCTTCTACTAACGGTATGGAAACAACAAACTATCAATCACTACTGATCACGTTAAAAAATTTAACAAAATATGCTCTTCAAAATTCGTGAAAAACATGTAAAATACTGTTATTTGCCTTTATATAATTTTGTATACCATATGAATACATTCGACAAACATGTACTATTTTGTTTTTGATTTGGAAGAATAAACGGTTAATTTTCTGGCTTTTTTTCCTTATTTGATTAGGAAAAAAAGCCAAAAAGTTTGTTTTGTGGCGTTTTTTGCTTTAAGATTTGGAAAAAAACTAAAAAGTTTATTTTTGGTCGTTTGTTCCTTTTTTGTTTGGAAAAAAAATCCAAAAGCAATTTTTTGGCGTTTTTTCCAAACAAAAATTGTTTGGCCTTTTTTCATGATTCTAAAAGGAAAAAACGCCAAGAAATTTTCGGAAAAAATAGCCAAAAAATCTGGAATTAACACCAAACTCTTTGGGTTCTTTTTCCTAGGAAAAAAAGCCAAAAAATTGTATGGAGAATTTTTGGCGTTTTTTCCATTTTATTTTTTTGGCGTAATTTCCTATGGCGTAATTTCAGGGAGCCCAGTACCACAACCCTCATGGAAAGACTAAATCTACTATGACAACAATAAAACAAAATAATTATGGTTAAAATATTGTAAGTAAATGTATATAAAAATAGGTACACCAATTTAAGGAACCCCATGAGTTATTATCAAGGATGTTGGATCAATATAATATCCTGCCTTAACGCTTTACCTCCCTAAAAGTGGAACTACATAAAAAAAACATACACATTGTTAGGTTGTCCCATATATTGGCTGGTATACTAATTGTGATGGTAATATACGACAACTTGGGGTGCCAGGCCATATATGAAGGCATAGCAAAATAACCCAGATAACCTCATTCCCACAAGTCCACGCGTAGGTATATTGTCACGCTATCTCTTGCGATCGATCTAACAGAAAATATAAAGAACCAAACAAAAAAATTACCAAATACAAAAAACTAATTGTGATTGTGACACAATATACCCAACCTCATGGTAGGGATGGTTCCCTTTACCATCTTCCGACTTAACTAGCTCAAATAGTGAAGACCTTAAGAATGTAGTGTGCCCTTGTTGGCTCGTGGCATCCAGCAAAACGTTTACACTTTTTGATTCTGACACAAATTTGTATTCAAAAACTATCAACATGCTGGCCCATCGTCATCGTCAGCGTTACATCCACCAAACGTCGTCGTCGAACGGCGGCGCAGTGCGGCATGGCGACGCGACGCGGTGTGCATTTCAAAAGCCTGTACGATTATTGGCGCACAATCATCATCCACAATGGATAATAATGGAAGGTGAATGCGGGTCGGATAAATGATGATAACCCCTTATTGCGGCGCGGTTCGGTTCGGTTGCAGTTGTGCAGTTGAATATGTGGTGGTCGTGGCTGCTGGCTACGCATCGAATTCGGAAGTCATAACGCCAAGTGCACCCGTCGAGAATAGAAACATCCAACACTCAACACTGATGGCGAAGGCGATCATGGTTGCACATCCTACAATCAAATTGCTCCCAGAGCCTGGCAAGTTCAAGAGTATAGAACAATTTGCCTGCCAAACTCGTGCCCCAATGCGGCACCGTTCTGTGATAGTTCTCTTCGGGGCCTTTCTGTCAGCACTGATGGTGGCTGCTGCCGATAATTTCGATATGTGGCTCAGGGGCACCAGCAGCACTTTGGTCTGGCACTCGGCAAGAGAATAAGACAAGTAGTTCCTCGCTGATGATGCTTTCCCTATGCAATTCTGATGTACCGTCAAACGGACGAGACGCGACGCGACGCTACGAAACGGCCACGGACCATCATCGCATATACATTATACTCTCCGTATGGCGATGTTGGAGTGTTGAACGTGAAAACTGGGCTATTCGGCCCATTTAATCGGCGATTATGCAAATTATTTGCACCAATGATGCAGAGAATATGCGCAGTGATGACGACGCGACGCGACGACGACGGACGGTCGGAAAATGCCGGACGCACTCTCTATTGCCTGCAGTGCCTAAACCTATAGAGAAAATCGATCGAGGTCTCAAAGGCTTTTGGGATATAATGGTCAGCAATGGGTTTGGCCTTATGGCCATTGAAATTACTCTAATTTAACGCTCTAAGTGTAAACGTGAAATTATTCGGCTCTCAATTCTGAGCAAAGCCTCCATTGGTATGGGAAAATTATTGGAAGCAAAAAAATTAACCGTATTCTGGACTGCACCATCGTTTTAAAAAATACAAAGAGTTTTAAAACTACGTGACCTAGTGAAGCCGATTATTTATAAAGGCGTTGTTGTTGATGATTTTGAATCAGAAAAGCTAAGTTACATAAGGAAACTTTATAAACTCAGAGCGGACTGGGACTGTAGTAAAAGTATATGGATATTATGTAAAATTGTTTAATATTTGAATGGTCCATTTTTGAATGGCTTTTTTTTTTGGTGAGATCTTTAAGCTTAAGTCAAAAAAAGCCAAGTTTATATTCAATTTAATGATTCTCTACTTTTCGAAATTCTTTAACTGATAATTCGGCTTATTAAGCAAACAAATATCAGTTGGAATGGTTAAAAGAAGAAAAAAAGGATGCTTCCAGTTTCGGTCGTATTTCAGACTCTTTCTTTAAGAAATCTATGACATCATCGCATTTTTGACTTAAAAGTTCAATTTAGAAAAGTACCCTTAAAAATGTACACTTTGAGACAAAACTTAGGAAAATGTTTTAATAGTCATAAATGCATAAGTTAGGTGGCCCAACAGTCCCACTAGTGACTTACAACTATCAACCATTCCTATGTGCGAGTACTGTTGTCAGGGATGGAGGGGACCTACACTTTAAGACCGAATCCGATCGGCTAGTTTGAGAAAGCACTTTTCATGATAAGAGTTACTCTTCGAGGATTTGTCAACTCCCCACAAAAATCAGTACCTGTAAAAAGAAAACTTTAGATAGCATAAGCAGGGATCCAACCCAAGACCTCTGGCATGACAGTCCTACGCACTAACCATCACGTCACGGTACTTAATAAATAAATGCATACTTTATGCGAAATTCTAACCTAACCAATAAAGCGGTTTTATCCGGCTCCCCATCCTTGGAGTTATACCTAGGATCTGGAGCTCCAGGTTGGAGGTTGTGCCGTCGGGGTGACTTCCTGGCCACGTAAAAGCTTTCATAGTTGCGAAGCACCAACAAGCTCCGGATACGGAGGGACTTACTGTTGACAACATACGCAAACGAATTAAGGACAACGAACTTCGGAAATGCACGTAGAATGTTAGGTCCCTTAACAGACCACGTGCGGCCGAAGAATGAGCGGGGGCCCTAGACTGCTATAAGACAGACATCAACGCCATCTAGGACATACGATGGGATTTGCCGGGCAAAAAGAGGATGAAAAACTGCGACCAACCAAAATTTATACGGCTTCGTCATTGCAGACTTAGGCGAGAAGACTTGAGCTATAGGTGCATCAATGAGCGCCTCGTGACCATACGCATCAAGGCTAAATTCGGCAGCATAAGCCTGAATGGTGCGCACGCCCCCAGATAATAGAAAGACGACAACACCAAAGATATGTTCTTTGAGCTCTAAGACAAAACATATGAGCAATTTCCTAGCTATGATATTAAAATTGTCCTGGGCGATTTTAATGCCAAGCTAGGAAGGGAAGACATCTTTGGGGGAATAATCGCGAAGAACAGACTGCACGACAACACTTCCGACAACGGATTCAGGCTCATAGATTTTGCTGCGGGGTGAAACGTCATGGTAGCCAATACGCGTTTTCCACACCTCAATATCCACAAAGGAACTTGCACTTCTCCAGATCAATCTACCGTCAACCAAATTGACCATATTGCGATAGGATAGACGCCAGACTCGCTTTCAGCATCATGGATGTACGAACTTTCCGGGCAGCTAACATTCGGACCACTACCTCGTTATAGCCAAGGTAGCCCTTCCCCTTTTTCAGACCCAAGGCAAAACAAGGAGGTCCTGGGAGAAGGTACAACGTCGGACGGCTACAATCGCCAGAGATCGCCAAATCCTTTTCCGACCGAGTTACAAGTAACCTCTCTCGAAGTTCTCTGCCGCTAACACAATGTATCGAAAACCAGTGGCAACATTGCCAAGATGCAATCAGAACAGCCACCATCAAGGAACCCCTGGTTTGATGAGGAATGTCGGCAGGCAAATGCAGCCAAACAACAGGCACGCAAAGCGGCGCTGCATTAAAGGACGAGAGCTGCTCATAAGCTCTATGAGCAGAAGAGGCGAGAGGAACGCCGAGTTCTTAGAAGGAAACAGAGAGGGCATGAGAAGCGTGCGGTCAAAGGTGTTGAGAAGTTTAAAAGCAGGAATGAAGTTCGAAAGTTTTATGAACAGGTGAAACGAAATTCACAGGTACATAAACCTAGAACCGAAGGCTGCAAAGACGAAAGTGGAAACATCATACTGGAACTGCAGACTGTATAACGGCGACGACGAACCGTATTCCGCTGTCAGGCAGGATGATCCATTCAACATAGACCACGAAAGCCAACAACCCCGTCCTCCCGACTTAGACGAAGTAAAGATTGCCTTATCTAAGCTGAAGTCTAATAAAGCCGCTGGAGTGGATGGCTTGAATGCTGAGATCTTAAAGCAGCTGGAGATAAGTTCGTTAGGAGCATGATCCAACTTATCTGTAAGATATGGTCGGAAGAAAGCATGCCCGATGAATGGAACCTCAGTATTGTTTGCACGATCCTGAAAAAAGAGACCCTCTAAACTTCACCAACTTTAGAGGAATCAGTCTACCTAAAATCGCCTATAAAATCTTCTCTGCCGTAGTAAGTGAACGTCTAAAGCCCATCGTCAACAACCTCATAGGTCCTTATCAGTGTGGTTTTAGACTAGGAGAGTCCACAGACCACAGTTGATCAAATATTCACATTACGGCAGCTCCTGAAAAAAACCCAAGAACACCAAATCGACACCCACCATCTTTTTATCGATTTCAAGGCCGCAAATGACAGCATCTACAGGGACGAGCTGTAAAGAACCATGTCTAGTTTTGGCATTCCTGCCAAACTCGTCCGTTTGTGCAGGATGACCATGGAGAATTCACGCTGCTCCATAAAGGTTCGAAACAACTTAACAGAACCTTTCGGTGTCAAAAAAGGTTTTAGACAAGGTGATGCTCTGTCATGTGATTTTTTTAACATCGTGCTTGAAAGAATAGTGCAGAGCTCACACGTAAACACTAGAGGCACTATCTTTCAAAAGTCTGTCCAATTACTAGTTGATGATATTGGCATAATCGGAAGAACTCAGCGCTATGTCAATGGGGCTTTTGTGAGTATTGAGGCAGAGGCGGCAAAAATGGGTTTAAAGGTTAATGAGGGCAAAACAAAGCAATAAAGGACATACAACACCGACGTCAAAACGTCACCATCGACAGACGAAACTTTCAAGTCAAGGACTTCGTCTTCGTAGGCTCCGCTGCAAACGCAGAAAACAACACCAGCGCTGAGATCAAACGCAGAATAACTCTTGTTAACCGCTGTTTCTTTGGACTAAGAAAGCAATTGAGTGGTAAAGTCCTCTCTCGAGGGACCAACGTGTTGCTATATAAGACCCTTCTCATCCCCGTCCTGATATACGGTGCAGAAGCACAGACTATGACAAAAGCGGATGAAAGCACCTCGGGTCGGTTCGAGACAAAAGTTCTTTGTGTGATCTACGGTCCTGACGAGCTGTACGGGCTGTACAACGACGTAGACTTAGCCAGAAGGGTAAAAGTCCAACGACTAAGATGGCTGGGTCGGCTGGGTCACGTAGAGCGCATGGAAACCAATGCCTAAGTAAAGTCTTCGAATCCACACCCACAGGACACCGCAGTAGAGGAAGACCGCCGATCAGGTGGCGCGCTTAAGTGGAAAGTGACCTCACCCAACTTGAAGCTCGAAACTGAAGACATGTTTTTAGGGACCGAGTCCCTTAATTATATGCCCAAACCTTTAAAAGCAATTGGCAATGAAATCAAAAACTTACTGTCCAAAATCTTGCAATGGCAAAATGAAAGTTCATCAAAAACGACTCATAAGATTCTTACTTTGTATTCATATTTACTTTAAACGTTGATAATATTTGTACTTGATGTTTGTTGTGGAATCGTTAAGACGGAATAGATGTATTTTATAACGAACAATTTATATAAAATCCATTAATCTATAACATTTATATAACCTTTCAATTATAGTTAAATTTTTTCTCAATACAAATTTGTTCTCTTCTTCCGGAACTTTCTTAGGCAATCATCTGACCAATTCCTTCCAAATTATCCGAAGTAGGTACCACTATTTAATTTTAAGCATAAACAAAGAGAAACAAAATCCAATGACATAGAATGACGTAATAACAACAACATTATCATTGCACATAAACGGCAGAAGAGAGCAAACAGTTTTGCATATTCTATGATTGGAAAAGTTCCGTTATCCTTTCCAATTTAATACGATGCGAAAATTAGCAACTCGTTGGTAAATGACCATTCCATCGATTAGTTTACTTTAAATTGTGCTCGTGGTTGTTGGTTGATCGCGTGTGTTTTTGTTTTATTGCATTTATTTTTGTTAGTTCGTTTTTTTTTAATTTTATTGGTGTTAATTAAGTGTGTGTTTTTAATAATTATTAATTAATCGCGTGTGTAAGTGGTGTTTTTATTGTGTATGGCTCTGGTTGCTGGTCGCAGATGAATTATGTAAGTGACCTTTTTTGTTTAAAATTAAAAAGATGTTGGGGTGCCCAATGTCTGTTAATTTTTTTAAAAGTTCGACGGAATATTATTGACAACATTTTGAGTAAGATGAACAAATTTGAAGTCAATATCTTTCCTCACTTGCGTCGAAAGACATTTTTTATTGTTTTTATAGGTTCAGGTGTCAATTGAATTTTTCTAAAAATTTAATTAAAGTTAGCAATAATGTTTTGCAAATGATAAAATTGTAGTAGCAGTTAGGACCATTATCTTATGTAAAATTAAGTACAGAATGAAATCATTTTGAAGCCAATACTTTCATTAATTTACAAGATATCGAGAATCGAACATACATTTTTACTAATTTTGTGAAGTACTTTGTGTAAACTTACATTTTTATGAAAAAAACTAAGTCTTCGATTTTTATAAAAGACTGAATGTCAAAAAACAGTATTTTCGTTAAGATCAAATTAGTTTGAAGCCAATATCTCTTACCCACCTCTACGATTTGTTTTTAGTTTTGTTCCTTTTTGGTAATAAAACCGTTGCTATCAATTATCAATGGCATTACTCGTCTTTTATTGGCCTTTTGGCGAGTTTGAAGCTCGCCTCAATTGTTTGTATACCCGAATCGAGTTGAAATGAGCTTGATTCAACTCGATTCCGGTCGAGGATTGGAGTCGAGTCAAAATTTGTAGAGAAAAACCTATGTAGAGAAGTTGGTTTTACAGATAATGCATTATGGCCTGTTGCATGTTTGTGTACAAAAAATATAGTTTTCTTTTAAACGAATTAAAAACACTTGCACATGGAGTAGGTAGAATATCCTTATAGGGTCCTGGCCTGTGCAATTCTTCATTGTTTAACACGAATCAAACTATCTCACTTGCACTTCATAAGAAATATCGAAACACCATTTACACTATAGAAAGTGCTGTCAAACTTAATCATTTTTAGCTCGGTCCCTAGCTAGATGTCTCCAATTTCCCGCTCCAAGTTGGGTGAGGTCACTTTCCACTTGTGCGCGCCACCTGATCCGTGGTCTTCCTCTACTGCGCTGTCCTGTGGGTGTAGATTCGAAGACTTTCCGGGCTGGAGCATTGGTTCCCATGCGCTCTACGTGACCCAGCCATCTTAGTCGTTGGGCTTTTACCCTACTGGATACGTCTTCGGCGCTATGCAGCCCGTACAGCTCGTCGTTCCATCTTCTCCTCCACTCCTCTTCGATACATACGGCACCGTAGAGCACTCGAAAACCTTTTCTCTCTAACCGACCCAAGGTGCTTTCATCCGCTTTTGTCATAGTCCATGCTTCTGCACCGTATAGCAGGACGGGGATGATAAGGGCTTATATAGCAACATTTTAGAGGACTTTACCTCTCAATTGCTTTCTTAGCCCAAAGAAACAGCAGTTAGCAAGAGTTATTGTATGTTTGATCTCAGCGCTGGTGTTGTTTTCTGCGTTTGCAGCGGAGCCTAGGTAGACGAAGTACTTGACTTGAAAGTTTCGTCTGTAGATGATGACGTTTTGACGTCGGTGTTGTATGTCCTTTATTGCTTTGTTTTGCCCTCATTAACCTTTAAACCCATTTTTGCCGCCTCTGCCTCAATACTCACAAAAGCCCCATTGACATAGCGCTGAGTTCTTCCGATTATGTCAATGTCATCAGCATATGCTAGTAATTGGACAGACTTTTGAAAGATAGTGCCTCTAGTGTTTACATGTGAGCTCTGCACTATTCTTTCAAGCACGATGTTAAAAACATCACATGACAGTGCATCACCTTGTCTAAAACCTTTTTTGACATCGAAAGGTTCTAATAGGTTCTTTCCAACCTTTATGGAGCAGCGTGAATTCTCCATGGTCATCCTGCACAAACGGACGAGTTTGGCAGGGTTGTTAAAACTAGAAGTGGCTCTATACAGCTCGTCCCTGTAGATGCTGTCATATGCGGCCTTGAAATCGATGAAAAGATGGTGGGTGTCGATTTGGTGTTCCTGAGTTTTTTCCAGGATCTGGCCTAATGTGAATATTTGATCAACTGTGGACTTTCCTGGTCTAAAACGACACTGATAAGGACCTCTCAGAATGTTGACGATGGGGTTAAGACTCACATATTACGGCAGAGAAGATTTTATAGGTGATATTAAGTAGACTGATTCCTCTATAGTTGGTGAAGTTTAGAGGGTCTCTTTTTTCAGGATCGTGCAAACAATACTGAGGTTCCATTCATCGGGCATGCTCTCTTCCGAGCATATCTAACAGATAAGTTGGTGCATGCTCCTAACCAACTTATCTCCAGCTGCTTTAAAGAGCTCAGCATTCAAGCCATCCGCTCCAGCGCATCGGCTTTATTGGACTTCAGCTTAGATATGGCAATCTTTACTTCGTCTAAGTCGGGAGGACAGGATTGTTGGCTTTCGTCGTCTATTTTGAATGGATCATCCTGCCTGACATCGGAATTAGGTTCGTCGTCGCCGTAATAAAGTGTACAGAAGTAGTCCTTCCATATCCTCAGCATTGACAGCGGTTCCATTTTGATGTTTCCACTTTCGTCTTTGCAGCCTTCGGTTCTAGGTTTTTGTACCTGTGAATTTCGTTTCACCTGTTCATAAAACTTTCGAACTTCATTCCTGCTTTTAAATCTCTCAACATCTTCGACCGCACGCTTCTCATGCCCTCTCTTTTTCCTTCTGAGAAGTCGGCGTTCCTCTAGCCTCTTCTGCTCATAGAGCTCATGAGCAGCTCTCGTCCGCCGCTTTGCGTGCCTGTTGTTTGGTTGCATTGATCTTGACAGTGCTGCCACTGGTTTTTGATACAGTGTGTTGGCGGCAGGGAACTTCGAGAGCAGTTACTTGTAACTCGGTCGGAAAAGGATTTGGCGATCTCTGGCGATTGTAGCCGTCCGACGTTGTACCTTCTCCTAGCACCTCCTTGTTTTGCCTTAGGTCTGGAAACCCGAAGTGCTTCCTTGGCTTAAACGAGGTTATGGTCCGAGTCGATGTTAGTTTCTTGGAAAGTTCGTACATCCATGATACTGGAAGCGTGTCTGGCGTCAATGGCAATGTGTTTAATCTGGTTGACGGTAGATTGATGTGGAGAAGTCTAAGTTCCTTTGTGGATGTTGAGGTGTGGAAAACTCGTATTGGCTACCATGACGTTTCGCCCCGCAGCAAAATCTATGAACATGAATCCGTTGTCGGACGTATTGTCGTGCAAACTGTTCTTTCCGATTATTCCACCAAAGATGTCTTCCCTTCCTAGCTTGTCATTAAAATTGCCCAGGACGTAGCTAGGACACTGCTCATATATTTTGTCTAAGAGCTCGAAGAACATAAATCTTTGGTGTTGTCGTCTTTCTCTTCTGTTGGGGTAAGTGCGCATATCAGGCTTATATTATCGAAATTAGCCTTGATGCGTATGGTCATGAGGCGCTCATTGATGCACCTATAGCTCAAGACTTCTTGCCTAAGTCTGGCTCCAATGAAGAAGCCGCATCCAAATAAGCACTGTTGGTTTTCGTGGAAGCAGTCACCACAGTAAATATCGCAGTTTTTCATCCTCTTTTTGCCCGGTCCATCCCATCGTATTTCCTGGGTGGCGGTGATGTCTGCTTTATAGCAGTCTAGGGCCTACGCTAATTCTTCGGCCGCACGTGGTTTGTTAAGGGACTTAACATTACACGTGCATATCCGAAGTTCGTTGTCCTTAATTCGTTTGCGTAGGTAAATCCGTCCGTATATGAGGCTTGTTGGTGCTTCGCAACTATGAGGCTCTCACGTGGCCAGGAAGTCACCCCGACGGCACAACCCCCAGCCTGGAGGGCCAGATTCTAAGTATAAATCTAGTAATGGGAAGCCAGATAAAACTGCTCCTTATAGGCCTGGGCTCCGAATATGTCGAAGAAGCCCTATAAGGTGTTTACTTAGTAGTTCAACCTTATTGGAACTGTGGACGCCACCGTTGATTCCATCTCGGGAATTCCTCCTCTGCCGTCTGGATAAGGAGAGGTGCCTTAGTGGAAACATCTCTTCCCCCTCTCTCATTTGCTGGCCCCAACAACTTTCCACTGGGGTTGGAACCATAGCTTCAGTTGAGGTACTAGGCACCCGGTGTTCACCACGGAGAGGTGAGAGAAGGAGTTGATAGACATAGATGGGTTTTGAGAAAAACCTGTGGACGCTTGTGTCCTCTTAAATGCACATGTCTTCATTTGACCATTAAATTCCCATTGCAATTTTAAAAGTGATGTGCCGTTTCACCAGACATCTAAGAATTCCATAAAATTGATGGATTTACGCCACGAGATACCAAAGGAGCTGGATTGTGTTGTGTTAGGACATGGGACCGACAATCGCTGCAAATTGTTCGTTGTATATCGGATACTCGATTTGAAAGAAAAGCTGAATTAAATGATGGGGTTGTTCGAATCCAAGCAAAACCAATTTTTGAAAGGGTCCACGCATGGATGCGAACATTTGGAATGGCTAGGACATCTCCTGGTATATTGTAGAAGCTGGGTCGAAATACCTGCACTGCAAAGTTTAAGTCAAAGATTCGACTTTCTGGAATAGATAGGACATCTCTGGTACATTGTTAAAGCTGGGCCAAAATAGCTGCACCACAAAGTTGAAGACGAGGTTATGTGATATCCCACTTGCTCGGAGCAATATTCGTCTTTGCCAAAAGTAAATTTTGTTGATTGTTATCTAATATTTGAAAATAAATCACTGCTCCATAAACTTTGGTTGAAACCTCATTCGACTCTATCGGGGAGTTCTTACCTTTTCTATCATTGGAAGGTCTAGCTGCAAAACATCCCAATTATTATTCGTTAAGTCTGTAATTGTTTCGTCCGTATTAAATCCAAGATCCTAGAACTTCTGCATAATAATCCTCGCAGTGATTATGCTCAGTTAAATGCACCCAAGCTTAAAGCTTGTCGGTAAAATCGTTCTTTTGTCAATGTTGGTATGGCAAGATGTGGCAGCTGGGAAAAAATTTGGTGCTAAGAGCTTTTACTGGATTGGATTGGATTGAAAGAAAGATCAAAATCATATGAATTCAAATTCTTCAACCAAGTTTCTAGTTTTCTTTCATCATCATTTTTTCCATAGAATCTTACCCGCTAATCAAATCTTCAACACACATTTCTTCACGCACGACTCTTGCCCCGTTGGGACACTTATTCTTTTCAGATTGGTTTAAAGTTTTATTGCCAAATAAAGACCACTTGCAGCCTTGAGCTTGAAGCACTTTCGTCTTTTTGATCTAAAACTTCAAGAATCAGATTTTTTCCGTGCACCAATTTAATTCCTGAGAAAATACCACTTACCGCCGATTCCCTTTAAATTTGGGGATGTACCTAATGTACAATTATGCATTTTACTGCAGCACTGCATCTTAAAAAAAGTAAAAGTAAATGGATTTCATATTTAAATTGCTGAATTCTGTTTATTTGGTTAAACCATTGTCGATCAACCGTATACCAAACATAGGTAAAGGTATGTAGTTGCGTTATGGGTATAGTGCACTTAAAAACTTTTAAAAATCACGAAAGTCGCCGACCCCATTCGAACATAATAAAAAATACTGTCGGCTCAACTCTTCAATTTGGTGTGCGAGTGCGATACTTTTGTCACATATCCGCACAGTAATTATGCAATGCATTTACCACAATAAACTTACAAAGAACAAAAACGAAAGCCGCCAAACTTAAATGTGCGTTTTTGTTTGCATATTTTTCTACCTACAAACATAAGTACTGATCTTTTAGATGATGCCGCGCACTACCACTCGCACTCGCACTTTAGGGAAGGTATAATTGAAATTTTGTAACAAAACTGCAACGTAATTTCGGTTCAGGTTCCGCAATAACTTCAATTTTCTTTCTCTTCTATTGTAAGCTAATTTAAGGTTTCAAAAAAAACAAAGAAGAAGGAGTCAATATGTTTTTGCATGCTGACGAAGCCAAATGCAGGACTGAGACTTAACCATATGCAAATTCAATCCTCATGCATTTTCTAACGATCGAGTTCCTGCGATTGTGAAATTTCGGCTCATATCCCTTTTAAAATTGAGTGGCGTTTGAGTAGTTGTGTTTTATAACTTAGCAATGATATTTACGACTTGTATATAGTGACCGAAATCAGGAGAAAATCGTGCTCCTTTTTTAACGATATGTAGATATTTTAAACTTTTGAATATTTTAATATCGTCCGTGTGGATTAAGATGTCACAGCCTCATACGCAAATAAGATAAAAAGTAGAGATCCTAAATGTTTACCTTGCGGAACTCCTCAACTGGCAATGAAAAAGTCGGAGAAAAAACATATCAATTTAAGTTGATAGTATCTTTTTGGATGATGAGAAGAAATTTATGTAATGGATTGGGAGGAAACCCAATTGCTTTCAGCTTTTGGTTGCTGAAAGCCAACAGAGTCAGTCTGTTCGAGAATGAATCATTTCCATGCTCAGCGGTAGGAAGATTCGAGCCACTCTAGGCAATACAATCGCAACAAAACACGTGAGTAGGGGAACACCCCAGGGTGGTGTCCTTTCGCCTCTTCTATGGCTTCTGGTCATGGATACAATTCTCGGTAAAATAGAGAGATTTGGAGTGAAGGCGGTAGCCTATGCGGATGATTTGGTGCTATTGGTGTCAGGAAAGTACACCTTAGTGTGAAATCACGCAGTCAGCTTTGAAGAAAGTTAGCAACTGGGACACGGGTTGTGAACTTGGAGTTAACCAAAGTAAAACTGAACTGCTCTTTAACACCAAAACTAAAGTACCGCCCTTCACGCTAACTCGACTCAACGGTCAAATCCTATCATTGTCTTCCAGTGCAAAATATTTGGGAGTTATATTCGACCCTAAACTAAACTGGAAACTAAATATTGAAGTAGGGGTTAAGAAGGCCTATGTTGCCTTCTACGCCGGCTAAAAGTGGGGACTTCAGTCGAAGATGATTTTATGGACGTATACAGCCGTAGTAAATCTTAACATATGGTTCGATTGTGTGGTGGCCTGCTCTTAGCAAAGCCTATAATATTGATAAGCTAAAGAAGGATCAGAGAGCAGCTTGCGTGGGCACAACAGGACCATGCGTACTTGCCCAACGTTGTATTGGATCTTCTACCAATCGAGCTTTTTATTAAGTAGGAATCAAACAGCTGGTTGTCAAAACCTTATGGTCACAGCAACACAACGAATTTGATTCCCTCAGATATTATCTCGGTAGACATTGACTACTGCACTCCTACTTTGAGCCTTAGTAAGGGTTTTAAGGTAATTTTCCCATCCAGAGAAGATTGGGAGGATGACATCGTGTCGATAGGTTTCGACACAACCATCTTTACTGCCGGCTCAAAGATGGAGTGCGGAGTTGGTTCTGAGATCTTTTCTGAGTACCTAAATGTAGCCGAATCCTTTAGGCTTCCTGACTTTGCTAGCGTTTTTCAGTCTGAACTGCTGGCCATAAGGGAGGCATGTAAGATACTTAAACAAAGCCCAAACCAAAACCGAAATGCGGCTATCTTCACAGACAGTCAGGCAGCTGTCATAACCATTAACTTGGCCACATCCTCATCTAAATTGGTCCAGCAATGTAGCGATGAGCTTGCGAGCCTGAATATTAACCTCGGTGTCACCCTGATCTGGGTTCCGGGCCATAGTGGTATCGTGGGAAATGAACGGGCTGACGAGCTAGCCAGGCAAGAAATGCGGAAATGGTTAACATTCCTCTTGGTGCTATGAAGGGTAAAATCTTTTCTATCTACCAAACTGAATCGAACCGAAAATGGAGCAATTTACCCAACTGCATTATATCTAGGAAGATATGGCCCACCTATAATAAAATATAGCCAGGATTGTTGCGGTTTGTACCGGACATTAGCCTATATGAGTTCATGCGGAGAAGTTGGGCATCTCTTACAATACCTTTTGCCGTAGTTGTAGTGACCAAAGAGAAAGTGAAACGATAATCCATTTCCTCTGCAAATGTCCTGCTTTGGCAAACACTAGAATGAAATACTTTGGAAAAGCATTCTTTCACAAACTTAATGAGCTATCTGAGACAAAGATTAGAGACCTAATCTTTTTTCTCAATGCTAAAAAATGCCTCTACCATAATCGCTATAAAGCTTCTCTATAAATCTTTCATTTTCTATCACAGGTCAAACGAGATTTTGGTATAAAAACGGCGCACTACAGCACTAATTGGATCTCAGGCTAGGTTGCCGTGAGATCGCCTTTTCTACCTACCTACCAGTCTGTCAAAGCTTTTTGAATCTAGAAACCTTACCATAGCTTCTAAGCTGCTGCTGTACAGGACGATATTCTGCCAGTAGTCACATATTGAGCGACCTGGGTGCTTAGTAAGAGGAGCTACGAGCTCTAGGTGTGTTCAGAAGCAAGGTATTGCGGAGAATTTTTGGCCCCTTATGTGAGGAAGGACTATTGCGGAGACCCAACTATCCACCTCGAAGCTGATGTTGTGACATAAATTGAGCTCAGTACACTCTAGTGAGCTGAACATCTAGTTTATATGATCGAAGAGAAACCAGCTCGGAATGTCCTTTGTATTACACTGACTACTAGAACAATTAACTCAAAACTGGGCAACTCTTTTGCCAGACGATTTATGTGATGGATTTAGTTGAGAGTCACAAGGTGGTGTTCTTTCCCCTTTCCTCGGGAATCTAGTGGTGAATGAAATCCTAACTAGTCTGGATGCGGATGGTTTCAGAGTGATTGTGGATGAAGTTGCTATAGCGGTTTCAGGAAAGCATCTTAACACCTTAAAAGAACTCTTACAAAATTCATTAGACAGACTAATACTTTGGGCTGATCGGTGTGGACTGGGTGTAAGCATACAAAAAACCGATTAAGTCCTATTTTCGAGAAAATAAAACTTTCTTTTGTTAACCCTCCCTATATCTCTTGTCCTGGCTCAAAGAAAACGTGATATCAACATCTGATATCCGTATCTTCTCGGATAGCCAGGCCGCTATCAAATCTCTGGACTCTGTCTCTATAAACTCTATAACGGTCCATAACTGTCGATCATCTTTAATGGAGATGGCGCATCAGCTTAATATTCACCTTTGCTGGGTGCATAATAGGAAACCATGCCAAGTGCCTAGGCGTATTCTCAAATGACATTTGCAGAAGCTGTATGGACGAGGAAGAGAAGGAAACAGTTCTTCACCTTCAGCTTACATGCGCTAGCCCTGCTCTACCTCAAAAAACGCAAGAATTATGAAACAGGAAATGAAAATATGTTTCCCGTAAAAGTACGTTATTCAAAAGATACAACTCTAAATCTTAGAGAAATCAAACTTTAAGAACTCTGGGACTCATTTGGACTTCATATCTTGAATGGCGTAATTTAGTCTAATAAAAATGGCAAATTTACATTTGTAGGGCGGCAGGGTTCTTGAGTTATGGACTTCTGTCTAGCAAGAAGCAAATTGATGTCAATTATTCATGACCTTGAGGTTTTGACTGTGCCTTTTTCCCATCACATGCCCATCACATTAGTTGCAACCCTTATGTCACACCGCGGGATATGTCCAGGAAACGTAATCTACCTTCTAAACTGATTTGGAGAGAAAATAGGGCATCAGAGTATCGGCAGAACTTACATCAAAATCTTCATGAGAGAGCGAAGCTTGGTGTAAAGGATATTGAACACTTAGTTCAAATTTCATATCCGGTTTGTAGAAAATCACATACTGCAAGAGGGAAAACGAAGAAGGAGTGGTATAATACGGAGTGTGAAAAGGCTAGAAAGAAATCATTTGGGTGGCTAAAAATATTCCGAAAATTTAACTATCCACTTCTGAAAAAGCATTACATTAAAGCAAACAATTTCTACAAGAAAATCTGCAAGGAAAAAAAGGTACAATGAAACTACGGTCCTAAAATTGGTATGCTGCAGAGACGCAAAGGAATTTTAAAAGGAGATACAAAAATAACGGTAAAATCTTCAAATCATCCAAATCTGCGAGATCACTTCCAGAAGCTTTTAATTCCAGTTTGGTAACTCCAGCCTTTTTATATCCAAAACCGTTTACATTCTGGATGCGCCTTTTACGGATGATGAGGCACGTCGGACAAAGAACAAACTTAAAGATGGAAAAGCACCCGGAATTGATAGAATCACGGTAGAGTTTTTGAAATTTGGAACGGTAGACCTTGGCAAAAAACTTACAGAGGCGTTCAATGAAATTTTAGAAACCGGAAATATACCCCAGCAGTTTAAGGAGTCAATTTTGTTCCCTATTCATAAAAAAGGCGACATGTCAGATCCAAAAAATTGCCGCGGAATATCCTTTCTCAATGTCGCATACAAAATCTTTGTGTCAGTTTTGAACAATCAACTATGTGATTGGATGAATCTTAACTCGAAACTTAAGGAATTCCAGGCAGGTGTTCGAAGTGGTTATTCCACGAGTGATAATATTTTTATCTTGAGAAGCATTGCAGGAACTTTTCTAGAACAAAAAGAAGTTATACGTATTTTTCGTTGACTTTAAGGCAGCCTTCGACACAATCGATAGAAGAGCGTTGTTTTACAAACTTGGAGTCTTGGAAAATCTTTATGATGGAAATCATGCTAAAGTATGGAACGGTGATGAAATGTGGCAATGGTTCGAAACCTTAATGGGAGTAAAGCAAGGATGCTACCTAAGCCCAAATCTTTTTGCTTTGTTTATCTTATTGATAGTTTACCAGCTGCAACATTGCAATTAATGATCAATCGGCTTAGTGAATACTCTAGGTTGCGGAATTTGACGGTCAATTTAAGCAAATCCAAAGTGATGGTCTTTAAAAAAGGGGTCTGGCAGAATGTCCAAGAATGAGCAGTGGTACTTAAACAGAATGTCCAGGAATGAGCAGTGGTACTTAAACAGTGAACCGATTGAAGTTGTGAGAGCCTACAAATATCTTGGTGTTACTATAACCAGCAATCTAAACATGGAAAATCATTCAAAAGATAAACTTATAAAAGCTAAAAGTGCTACTTGAAAGAAATGCTTCGGAAGCAACTTAATTTCACACAGTGTTAAATACAAGGTTTTCATCGCAGTTACGGAATCCGAGATGATGTATGCACCGCAAACTTGGGGTTTTGAAAAATATGAAACGGTTGAGAAGTTCTTGAGATTTTATATAAAAAGATGTTTCCAGCTACCGATCAACACACCGAACTACATGATAAACATCAAAACTTGATTGTCACCCCTGTTTATCAAAATACTTAAGTTACATGTTGACTACATATCGAAAGTGCTTAATATGCCAAGTGGAAGATTGCCAAAAGTAATAGCATTGTATACGATCCACAAGAAGGGACTTTGGTATGAGAAACTAATGGAGCTTGCAGACTATTGTGATCTTAACCTGAATTTAAGCCAGATAAATGACAAAAAAGTAGTAAAAGATGCCCTCTATGACTTAGTATCTAAAGTTGATGAAAAATATAGGGTTGACTGTATCAACATGGCGAAAACAGTCAAAAACTTATGTCAGAAATATTTAAAATGAGACTTAACTTCATACCACATCGCGAAGACTTGCTAGTTTTTTTAGCTCTGTGTAACCTGGCAGTATATCCAGTTCAATATAAATGTGGATGATAACCCGAGTCCATTGACTTTTCGAAACTATCGGAAAACTGACTGGGCTTTATACAGGAACTCATTACAGAGTTTACTAGAACCTGGACTATCTAGTCCTTCCTCAAACGCTAACAAACTTGACAACAAAGTCAATGACCTTACTTCAGCTATGAACAGATCGCTAGAAATTGCTTGTCCACTTATACACATAAGAGGAAAGAGGAAACCACAATGGTGGGCCTCAGAGCTTGACTCGCTCAGGAAGGAATGCAGGAAATTTTTCAACCGGGCCAAAGCTGCAAGACTAGCCTCTCATTGGGACTCCTACAAAGAATCCCTAAGAATCTACAAGAAGGCACTAAGGAAATCCAAGCGATCTTCTTGGCGATCCTTCTGTGGCATGATAGAAGAAACTTCTGAAGCCTCTAGGTTACGGAAAATTCTTTCAACTAATCCAGCTATGCCAAGCTGCTTGAAAAATACAGACGGCTCCTGGGCAAATTCAAGTAATGAATCGCTGAACTTACTATTGGACACTCACTTTCCTGGTAGTTCTCTTACCGAAACTTGCAACAGTTTTACACGTTCAAGTTCAAATACAACATATCCACAAGGTCTTATCACAAAGGATAAGCTACAATGGGCTCTCAACAGCTTCAAACCATTTAAAGCTGCAGGACCAGATGGTATAATACCAGTCGAATTACAAAAGGCTTTTGATATATTTGCACCAATCCTTAAGGCAATTTTTACCAGCTGTCTTTACCTGGTCCATGTTCCCTCGGCATGGAGAGAAGTTAAAGCTGTTTTTATAGTTAAAGCAGGTAAATGCTCCCAAGTCAATCCTAAAGATCTACGACCTATAAGTCTATCATCATTCCTTCTTAAGACCCTGGAAAGATTGATTGATATCCATTTAAGGGCACGTATCGATGCAAGACTTCTGTCTTCGTCTCAACATGCCTACTGTAAAGGTAAATCGGTGGAAACAGCGTTACACTTTAGTACGCACCATCGAATATTCCCTCCACGTCCACGTTGTTAAAGGCACCTGCTTTCGAAGGTGCCTTTAACACATCACATCTGCACTAACATCTCTAAATGTAGAGAGTTTGCTTCGGGAGTTAATTCATTTAATGCTTACTAGCAGAATAATTAATTCAAAACTGGGCAACTCTTCTTGCAGACGATTCGTTAGTAGAGGGACACCGCAAGGTGGTGTACTATCCCCTCTCCTCAGGAACCTGGTGGGGAATGAAATCCCAACTAGTCTGGATGCGGAGGGTTTCAGAGTGATAGCCTATGCGGACGATGTTGCTATAGCAGTTTCAGGAAAGCATCTTAACATCCTAGAAGAACTCTTACAAAATGCCTTGGACAGACTAATACTTTGGGCTGATCTGTGTGGACTGGGTGTTAACCCACACAAAACCGATTTAGTCTTATTTTTGAGGAGATACAAAATTCCATTTGTCAACCTTCCCTATATTAAAGGAATCCAGTTAAAATTCTCAGACGAGGCTAAATACCTGGGTCTTGTCTTAGACAAAAAACTAAATTGGAAACGCAACGTACAGGAAAGAGTCAAAAAAGCTACTGTAGCTCTCTTTTCTTGCAAAAAAGCTATTGGTAAAAAATGGGGTTTACAGCCCAGAATCACGCATTGGCTATACACATCGGTAATCAGACCGATTTTAACGTACGGTGTGGCAGTATGGTGGACTGCTTTAGAGAAAGGTATAAACAGGGATAAGTTAAATAAAGTCCAACGTTCAGCCTGCCTATGTATAAGCGGATCGCTTCGCACGACCCCGTCTGCAGCACTGGACGCCTTGCTCTTCCTTACACCTCTTGACATATTTAGCAAACAAATACCTGCAAGCTCTGCTATTCGCCTCAATGCTTCGTCGCAGTGGACTAACAACAACATTGGCCACTCCGTAATTCTAAGATGAGTCAATCCACTTTTAAGCAGATGGCTCAAAAACCAAAGATGGGGTTGGTGGTGGTGTGTACTCTGAACGACTGAAATTAAGTCTCTCATTCCGCCTTCCCAATCATTGTAGCGTGTTCCAGGCGGAACTTTTGGCGATTAAGGAAGTCTTGTCTTGGCTCAAAGAAAACGTGATATCAACATCTGATATCCGTATTTTCTCCAACAGCCAGGCCGCTATCAAATCTCTGGACTCTGTCTCTACAAACTCTATAACAGTCCATAACTGTCGACCATCTCTAATGGAGATGGGGCAACAGTTTAATATTGCTGAGTGCCGGGCCATAGAGACATTCCAGGTAACTGTAAGGCAGATGAACTCGCCAGGAACGGTACAGTACAGCCCATCCTACCACGTTTGCCAGGTACTGGCATACCAATCGCTACTTGTAAACGCTACTAATGCAGGACGCTGCGAGGAGGGCAGGCACCAGGTGGACCAACATCACCACGTGTCAAGCCACAAAAAACATCTGGCCAATACTGGATTTAAAACGTTCCAGGTGCTTGCTCTCTCTAAGCAGAACGCATATAAGCTCGATAATAGGTGTCATAACCTGACACTGTCTAATAGGAAAGCACGCCACGAGACTAGGCGTATTCTCAAATGACTTTTGCAGAAGCTGTATGGACGATGAAGAGGAAGAAACGGTTCTTCATCTTCTCTGCACATGCCCTGCTCTAGCTCGAAAACGCAGGAATTACCTAGGACAATTCTTCTTTAACGATCTAAATGATCTAAATCATATCGGTATAATCAGCCTCTCACGTTTCGTAAGGGACTCTAACTGGTTCCATTGAGCTTAGGAGGAAGCCTCAAGATTCATGTGGTATCACAATGGGCCATTAAACTGGCCTAAGTGTGTCCGTTTCCATCTTGGACAGCCACTATAACCTAACCTAACCTAACCATTAGTTCTTGAGAAATCTTAAAAACAAAATAAAGATTTCAAGGCAACTTAATATAAAATTGATGATCTCTTATTCAAGGTTTCTTCTTAAGAACTTGAATATTTGCTCTTTTTCTTAGAAACAATTTTTATGAAAATAATTTAAAGCATGACTAAAGTTTTTTCAAGTTCTAAATTGAGCGAAAATAAAAATTTGAGTTGTTTTTGACAGCAAACCACTTTTTGGTGAATGTCGTTAAATTACTAATAAATCTTTAAATGAAATCTTTACTTATACAACCTAACTGGATCGTCAATTGGTCAAAAGTTGATTAATTTGTGCTGTGTTTTTGGAATAGGGCTGGATATCCGATTTATATTATGTTCCTGGTCCAATCTCCAGTCAAAAGTAGTTTTTTAGCAACAAAGTTTAAGGAAGTGAAATAAAAATATTGTTTTTATATACAAAAAAATAAATAATTCAAAATATAATGGGGGTCATATCCATTTACGCAATACGATTAGTTTTGAATTGAAGGGAATTCTTACGGAAAAGCAAACAAATTATCTCCCAGGGGGGGGTCATGACCCCTACGACCCCCCCCCGTGGATCCGCCATTGTGTCCAGGAATGAGCAGTGGTACTTAAACAGAATGTCCAGGAATCAGCAGTGGTACTTCAACAGTGAACCGATCGAAGCTGTTATAGCCTAAAAATATTTTGGTGTTATATAATAAGCAGCAATCTAAACATGGAAAATCATTCAAAAGATAAACTTATAAAAGCTTAAAGTGCTATTAGCGCGACTTGGAAAAATGCTTCGGAAACAACTTAATTTCACACAGTTTTAAATACAAGGTTTTCATCGCAGTTACGGAATCCGAGATGATGAATGCATCGCAAACATGGAGTTTTGAAAAATATGAAACAGTTGAGAAGTTGTTGAGATTTTATATAAAAACATGTTTCCAGCTACCAATCAACACACCAAAATACATGATAAACATCGAAACTGGATTGTCACCCCGGTTTATCAAAACACTTAAGTTACATGTTGACTATATATCGACAGAGCTTAATATGCCAAGTGGAAGATTGCCAAAAGTAATAGCATTGTATACGATCCAGAAGAAGGGACATTGGTTTGAGAAACTAATGGAGCTTGCAGACTATTGTGATCTTAACCTGAATTTAAGCCATCAGATAAATGACAAAAAAGTAGTAAAAGATGCCCTCTATGACTTAGTATCTAAAGTTGATGAAAAATATAGGGTTGACTGTATCAAAATGGCAACGTATTCAGTTCATAGATCAACCTACGGGCTGAAAACAGTCAAAAACTTATATCAAAATATTCAAAATGAGAGGAGAATTGGTAAGACTTCACTTCATACCACATCGCGAAGACTTGCCAGTTTTTTGAACTCTGTGTAACCTGGCAGTAAGAGAAGATATCATTCATAATGCTTCTTAAGTTAGACTATAATCTTCAGATGTCACCAAACTAACTGCTATTAGAACCTACAATGTCTTTGAGCAATTGACAGATCAACAGAAACCGAAGTTGGAAATAACTTCAATCGTCAGGTTAAAAGGAAATGTAAAAAAGTTGGAGAAATTATGTTTAATAGTTTTAAAGACTTAGTTGCCTACTGAATTTAGTTCATCTACACGACGGTCTTGCCTGAAACTAAATAACTCTTGATCAAAAATTTCAACGTTTAAGAAAGTGGCGTTCAAGGGCTCCGAAGCTCCGAAGCCCTCTTAGAACTTCTTGAAAAAATACGGGGCCTTAAAATTTGTATGCAAATTTCTTCGCAAATTATCCACAATCAATTTTTGTAGTATACCTAAAAAATGATAATTTTTTAGTATATTATTGTCTGTGGTGTCCTTTTTCCTTACATTTAGTTTTTTATTTACAAAGAGTGCAATGCTTATGTATTCTGCTATATATAGCTGGTGGATGACTTCCCTTATTCCCTCGATACCAACAAAAAAATAAAAACAAAACAAACTTCCAGCGTGGACAGAAATTACATCAATTGTCAAGCAATCGAGCTTAACTGCCACACAAATCTGACTCTCCAGAGCACATGATAATTTTAATTTGACTCAATCCTCCCATCAGTCCCATGTCCCAGTCTCAGTTCTCAGTTCCATATCGTATAGTTATCGCTCGCACCGTAACAAAACTCAGAGACGCTCACAATTGGAAAAAATAAGACAAATTGACGCACCCAAAATGAATTGTTGTCTTCCAAAAGGTGTGCCATTTTTCATAATTCATCAAATAAAAACAAAACGGGCGGACAATCCGTTCAGTCCGTGAAGTACGTATATATAAATATATCTTAAACGCAAGCCCCACCACACCGCACCGTATCCTATACAATAGGCTTATAACTTCGTCTCAAGACGTTTGCCGCTCGCTCATCAATATGATGGCAAAATGCATTTTAAGAATTGTGTGGGCACTTTTTTGACTTGTGGTTTGTTATGATGAAAATAATAATTGATGTAACCAAAAAAAAAGAATTTCCGTCCATGATGGGAAGATATAGATACTCGTACTTTTGTACATATCGACTATAGATACACTGTGACAATGTGATTTGAGAAATCTTCCGAACGAAGCTGTTAGCCTCGCTGTCTCTGGTTGCTCTCAAATAGAAATCTGATTGTATCTGATGATAGAAATGTTGGTGGGTTTAAGTATGCGCAAAAATGTAGCTTTGCATCTTCACTATGATATCAGAACAATGAATAGACCAAAATCGAAGATGCCTATCGGTTTAATCACAAAATCCCTAATCATAATTATTATTCGTGCTTTTTTATTTGCATAGACATACATTTAAAAAAGTCACACAGGTTTCTAATCCCATTCGATAGAGCGAGCAGGATTCAGAATCACCTTGTTTGATCGACACTTGCTCTGATTAGACGAATTTGTACCTAAGTATTGTTGTTGACACAACACAAACCTGAGTGATGGGCACGACTAGACAATTACCATAGAGATGATCTTTATATTAACAAGACAACTTTAATATCTGTTATCTTATAAAATAAGTCGTCTTCTCAAAAGGATTAAGGTTTGTCTATAGGGCAATTATAATCATCAGAGCCATCAAAGGTCGTTAGAGAAGATCAAATCTAGAAATTGCTGTTAAACATGGCCAACTTTTGCTGGTGACTATAAAATTGTCAACAATGATCGTCGGTATCATTTTAAAGGTAAAGTTAAGTTAATTGGGAAGCTTTTACCACATTAAGATATACGTATGTCATTGTTAAGAAATAAGTTTTCAAATATTTTTTTCAAATGCAAATTACTTAAAATATTTGGGGTAATTGTTTAATGGTAGACATGTGCATTTAAGAGGACACAAACGTCCACACGTTCAAAACCCACCTCTGTCTATCAATTCCTACTCTCACCTCCCCGCGGTGAACACCCGATGTACTTCAACTGCACATTGGGCTCTAACTCCAGTGGAAAGTTGTTGGGGGCAGCAAACGAGAGAGGGGAGAAGAGGTGTTTTCACAAAGGCACCTCTTCTTATCCAGATGGCAGCGGACGAATTCTCGAAATGGAATCAATTGTGTCGTCTACAGTTCCAGTAAGGTTGAAGTACTTAGTGAACACCTTATAGGGCTTATTCGACTTATTCGGAGCCCAGACCTATTAGGCGGTTTTAACCGGCTCCCCATTCTTGGAGTTATACTAAAGATCTGGCAGATATTACCGCCATCCAAGAAGTGCGATGGGATGGACCTGGCAAACGCAAACTAAAAGACTGCGATATATACTACGGAGACTGCTACCGAGAACAAAGACAGCATCTATTTGGGCGTGGATTTGTTGTTGGGAATATACTCATGCAAAAAGTCTTGAGTTTCAACAGTATGAGCGAGCGCATCACAACAATCCGCATCAAGGCTAAATTCGCCAACATAAGCCTAATATGCGCGCATACCTAACAGAAGAGAAAGATGAAGACACCAAAGACATATTCTTCGAGCTCTTAGACAAGACATATCAGCAGTGCCCAAGCTATGACATTAAAATTGTCGTAGGAGATTTTAATGCCAAGCTAGGAAGAGAAGACATCCTTGGTGGTACAATCGGGAGATACCAGCCTGCACGGCACCGGTTCCGACAAGGGATTTAAACTGATCGATTTAGCTGCGGGTCCAGACGTTCTAGTAGCTAATACGCAGTTCACACATCTCAATATCCACAAGGTTACATGGAAATCTCCTGATCAATCAACCGTCAACCAGATTGACCACATTGCGATCGACGCACGACAATTCTCCAGTATCCAGGATATCCGAACATTCCGAGAGGCCAACATTGACGCGGACCACTACCTCGTTGTAGCCAGGGTACGGCTACGAATATCCCGATCCAAGCCAAAACAAGGAAGTACTGTGAGAAGATTCGACGTTAGACGGCTACAATCGCAAGAGACTGCCATGGCCTTTTCCGATCGAGTCTCTAATAACCTCTTAAGGAGTCCAATGATGTCTGCATTAATCATTGAAAACCAGTTCCAACATTGCCTTGCAGCCATCAGAGATGCCGCCTCTGAAGTGCTAGGTTTCCCACGCACGCAGCGAAACAGCAGGCATACAAAACGGCGCTGCACAAAAAGACCAGAGCTGCTCGCGAGCTCTACAAGCAAAAGAGGAGAAAGGAACACCGGGTTCGTAGATGGAAAAAAGAGAGCATGAGAAGCGCGCGATGGAGCAGATAAAGGGATATCACAACAGGAATGAGGCTCGTAAATTTTACCAAAAGATAAAAAAAACCTCTCAACCAGCCATGAGCCGAAGTCTGAAAAGACGATCAGGGGAACATTGTAGTAGAACCGCATTCGACGTTTAGAATATGAAAAGAACACTTCTCCAAATTATATAACGGCGATGACGAACTGAATTGCGCTGTAAGGGAAATAGAACCACTCAACATAGGCGACGCAAGTCAACAATTCCATTTACCCGATCTCGTCTAAGTGAAGATAGCTATATCTTAACTTAAGTCAAATAAAGCTGCTGGGGCTGACGGCATCGCTGTCGAACAATTCAAAGCAACAGACGATGACTTGGTAGGGAGCATGCACCAACTCATCTGCAAAATATGGTTGGAAGAATGCATGCCCGATGAGTGGAATCTCAACATAGTGTGACCGATACATATCAAGGGAGCCCCTCTAAACTGCGCCAACTGCAGAGGCATCAATCTCCTTAACATTGCATATAAGATCCTCTCTGTCATATTATGTGAACATCTGAAGCCGTTCGTCAACAATCTGATTGGTCCTTATCAGTGTTGCACTACGGCAGATCTTGGAAAAACGCAGGAACTTCAAATCGATACCCACCATCTCTTTATCGAATTAAAGCCTCATATGACAGCATCAATAGGGAAGAGCTCTACCGAACAATGTCTAGTTTTGGCATCGCTGTCAAACTTATCCGTTTGTGCAGTATGACGATGGAGAATGCACGCTGCTCTATCAAGGTCGGAAAAGATCTCACCGACGCATTTGATGTCAAAAAAGGTTTTAGACAAGGTGATGCACTGTCATGCGACTTCTTCAACATCATTCTGGAAAGAATTGTGCAAAATTCAACCGTCAACACTAGAGGCACAGTCTTCCAAAGGTCCTCGGATACGCAGATGATATTGACATAATTGAATTGGAAGATCAAAGCGTGATGTCAGTGGAGCGTTCTTGAGCATTGCGAAGGAAGCGAAGAAGATGGGTTAAGTACAAGTACATATATACTGTCATCAAAAAAGGACACTGAACAACGACGTTTTGGACAAAACGTCACCATGGACAGCTATAACTTTGAGGTAGTTTAGGACTTTGTCTACCTAGGCACCGCTATTAACACAGACAACGACACCAGCCCTGAAATCAAACGAAGAATAACTCTTGTAAATCGCTGCTTCTTTGGACTTAGAAGGCAATTCAGAAGTAAAGTCCTCTCTCGAGCATCTGAAATCACCATCTATAAGACACTCATCATCCTGGTTCTCATTTATGGCTCTGAGGCCTGGACCCTGTCAAAGAAAGATGAGAGCGTCTTAGGATGATTTGAGAGAAAAATTCTTCAATTAATTTTCTGTCCCGTACGCATAATATGGAGATAGGAGGAGAAGATTTAACGACGACATGTACGTGTTGTACAGCGACACTGACCTAGTTAGCAGAATTAAAGTCAAGTAAAAAGACTTTTTAATTTTTGAATATAAAAGTTTTACGTTTGGTGAAACGTAATGTGCAGAGTAAAAGTACAAATTTGCAAAGTGAAAAGTGTTTGGTGAAACAGGCCCAGTTCTTGAGTTACTTAAATAACTCTTTTTACCTATAATACTTCAAATAATTACAATCGGTCTTGATAATTACTACTCTAACGTAGCTCAATTTAAATAAGACTATAATCCACGATAAGTTATGTATATATATATTCACTTGTGCTTATGCGTCCTTTTTTTTAACAAACTTGTTTTGTATATATCAAATTTTTCATTATTTTTTTTAAAGAAATATTTTATACAATTTTATAAATTTAAGTTTGAAGTTTGGACTTCGTTAAAAAATTATTACCCATTTTCAAGATATTGAATTCAATCTAATCTCATATTTCAAAAAAGGAGCCATAGAACAATATTTTTCTGATATTGAAAGCAGTCAAGTTAAAAAAAATGTGAAAGAAAATTACATAAGCATTCGATTTTCGAGACTAAAATTTGTATGGGACTAAATTGTTGGCCTTGAAAGAAAATAATCGAGTTTTGGACGAATACATGCTTTGTAAATTATTGCCAGATCACAAGAGCTAAAAAAAAACTACTTGCATCGTCAGAGGAAGCCTTAACACTAAGCAGCATTTTCGGGGATGTCAAATATGTGATCACTACACAACAAATGGTTTTTGATGCATACAGTTCACCTTTACGTCAATTAATATTGACTGTTTAATGGCGACTTACGTGCTGGCAACATTTCTTTTGGAATAAGGAATGAGCTGCCTGCGTTAGAAATAGTAACGAGCGCTTTAAAGACATGCTGATTGAATTTTTTAATTTAGATTGAATTGATCGAGTAGACTACGCAAGCAATAGCCACTAGGACATATGGCGAAAAATAAAGGTAAATTGACAAACCGGCTATTAACATAGTATTGGAATTTGATGCAAAATATATCGGTTTTGTGGTAAGGCATTCAACATTTGCGTGGTACGGCTAAAGAACGAACCTCTGTAGTTGACAGTACGGCTGAAGTTGGGCTCGAGGGTATACTGATGACTATTCATAGAATGCAGCTGGCTATTTATGGAGATCATAAACCGTTAAAATAACGGTAAAAAAAGGTAAGACAAGAAACTTTACCAAAATAATATATAATGGTATTATCACCAAACAATCTAAATTCTTGGATTAGAAGTTGCCAACAGGAGATCATTAATAAAAATGAGAAAGAGTGTTGGATATAGAACAGAGCCCTGTGGCACACCAGCACTTTATTTGTGGTTCTCAGACTTGAGTCCGAAAGGTAATTACTAATCCAATGAAGCAGTGATTCATGAAAACCGAAAACACGCATTTTCGATAAGAAAGCCTGATGCCAAACCCTATCAAATGCTTTTTAAATATCAAGTACAATAACCTTAATTTCTCAAAAACCTGAGGAGAAAGACAGATGAAAAAGCTTACGCAATGGTTTTTCCAGCGTTTAAGAACACTTCTTCAAAACAATACGTGGGATACTATCCGGACCAGTGGATTTATGTATGTTAAGATCTCTTAGGAATCTCGCCACAGTACGAGTGTGAAAAAAGATTGGCGCCATAGAATCACTAACGAGCTCAACGACAGGTGGAGTCATAAAACAGCGTTCACTTGGCAGCGAACTGCAAACAGATAAGCTTTAACGAGAGGGCTAACAAATGGAGCATCATAGACAACGAGCGTTGGAACCGAGAAGGAAGAAGAATTCCTCATGTTTTTTACGAATGACCAAAAATTTGTACTGCCTTCGGGACATTGCAGTATTTTTGTCGTTATTTCTTTTTATGTAAAAATTTGGTCCGTCAAATATGGGCGTTGCAGGCCTTCTTGGCTTATACCGGTTTTAGCTTGAAAGAAAGAACTAACCCAAACAAATGTCTTTAGCTTTATAAACTTGGCCGAATTTTTGTTTCTGCACCACCAACTCACAACTGTCAATTTCTGTGCGCACGTTGGCTTCTCCACAGCTGACATAAAAATGTGAGACGTCAGACATTTTTTTTTTTTACTCAAGATTGTTGTCCCCTTAATATGCTTTAGGACCAAAACTGCGATGCGATATACCAACATACCAAGCAACATACCAATTTTGCACACAGTTGAGTACGACAATTGAGGAAGGTGCTTCATTCAATATTTTCCAATCCTTTCTGACTGTCAATATTTCTAACGGCAAAAAACTGGCATTGTCAAAATCTCTAACGGGAAACATCTGTCAGTGTCAAAAAAATATATGATTTATAAACTAAAACACCAGAGGTCGCCCAAATTTATATTCAAATTTGAATTTGCCAGTAAACCAAGATGTAGTGTAAGATTCAGTGATTTTTTGAAGAAATAGAACCACAAGATAAGTGCAAAAATATGTTTCTTTGACCTGACAACAAACCTCAATCTATGGCAAATACACATAATATATGCTTCTCGAAAACCATTACACTTCATATTTACAACCAAACTATGTCGTTGAAAACATTTCAAGCATGGATTTCTTTAAAGGTTCTACTTCCTTACAAGGATGTTGTATATACGTTTTGAATAAGTCAAAGTTCTTAGATTAGCGTGGTTTGGACATTAATATCAACGTGAAATGTCATTTCATAAAAGTTGTATTGAGACATTGAAATTCGAACATAAATTAATTTCAGGTGTGTCTGTGTTAACAATTGGTAGTAGCTTTGTACAACAACATAATAAGGAATAATTGAATTATTCAAAATCGAAAAGAAGTTCAACTCAAAGTCTACAAAAGAACCCCCAGTTGGTTAGGCTATTCTAAATATAAAAGTACTAAAAAAAAACAAACGTTCTGAACATAATGTTCATCTTGAAATGGAAAGTTGACATTCCACGATCTGTCCCATGGTCACATTTGTCTACCATAGCCGCACCGCACCGCGTCCGCTCCACTCTGTGCCGCTTAAGACTCTGCTCTGCGCTACCACATCTCCGGAGGAAGTTCATACACTGTAATGGAGCAAGCATAATGAAGGTTGCGTCTTGCGTGGTTTATTTTTACCCATTAGGCCACATATGCTCGCCACATGCAAATATCCATATCCAAAGACGAAGGGAGTTATAGCTGTTGTTCACAAGGGAAGATTTATATTGTACGCAACGCACACAAATCGCTCGAAGATGATCATAGCATCACCAGCGCACCACCAACAACTTATAAGATATCGCAAGAAGCATTTTCTATAAAAACTCTTATGTCGAATTGTATAAATGCCTATGGTGTATCTTTTTGGTGACCATGTTTTTAATGTTCGGATTTGAAAAAAAAAAAAAATAGTATCACAAGGGACAACTCACTGAACTCTTGAAAATCAATTTACTCGATTTTGACTCCCGTTGTATGGGTTATGGATTTTTTTTTTTCTTGTAGTGTTTTGAAAACATTTGTGGCCACTCATGGGTCATGGTATCGATGACAGGCGAAAGAGTGATGCTAGCTGTTGCGGCATATTTTGTGTGACTTTTGTTGTTTTATGTGGAACTATATACATTTGACTTATAGTCAAGTTGCCCCCACTTGAACATTTTTTTTTCGACATTTATTTTTTTTTAAACAACGACTCACGCAATTAAATTGAAAATTAATGCAGTAGCCTCACCACTTCAGTCGCGATCCTATAAACAAAAAATATGAGAAACAATCATAAGGTGCGCCTGGATTGTATAAGTAAAGTAGTGATTCATGACGAGGTAAGGTATAAACCCAGTTGAGTTGTTGAGTTGAGCTACAGATACAGTGTGTAGGTATGTATCTTTCGAAGATGTTATGAGATAAAAAATATTCATATTCACATAATATCTAATGGAAATTATTGTTTTAAAATGGCATATAGGCATATTATGTATATCTTAAGCTGCGTACACACTATGACGATTTTCCTCGAAAATAGAGATACATTTGTTTTTATTGTTGAACAAACTTTTAAAAAATTTAATAATTTAAAAAGTCATTTTTTATCATAAATGTTGCTTGAGCTTTATTCTTTTCCACCATGTCCTAACAACCTTTACAGGTTTGACAGATTCCTTTTGGGTCTTGAGGGCCTTAAAGATTTTTTGTTCCGCAATAAGGAAGGCACGGATGATACGCTCGCGTAAGCAACCATGACAAAGAACACCACCGTATGTACGACGGACAGACGACGGTCTTTTGGCATTTTGACAAGCGGAAACGCTCACATGGTCGGGTTGGTCGGATTACCTTTAGTTTTTCCTTGCACTCACCGCAATTTGAGACAGTCTTGTTCTTCTTAACATATTGGTAAACCAAACGACCGCCTGGAGTACGAACAATTCGCCTCCTGTTGAATTTTGTGTTTTAAGACAAACATCTCCTCAAATTCAGTCGCTGAACCATTTTATCGTAAACTTCAAGAAATTAACTGGATTCAACATTTGGGCCAGACAACACCAGAAAAATGGAGTGCTGAGATCTTCACTGAGTTGAACCACCTAACTCAGCCGTTCAACGAGCCGACTTGAATATGCGACGTAGTAGATCGAGCAGAAAACACTCTTGACTTGTTTCTTATCTCTAACCCTGGTAAGTACACTACTAGTGTTCTCTTTCCTCTAGGCGCAAAATTGTGTCATATCAGCAAGTTTCTCGTATCGAAACTCTTCAGTTAAAGAAAGGGCTCCTAAGGGAACCGTTTGGCAATACGATAAAGCCAACTATAACGGTCCCAATAATTATTTTGGTATTTTTAACTGGTCACTATGCTTTCTCGATAGTGACGTAGACGCCAGCGCTGATATGATCACAAGTTTGATTCTCTTGGGAATGAGCACTTTTATCCTGCCAAAGGCAGTAAAAATGTTTGGTCATTTGTAAAACATATAAGGAATTTTTCCTTCTCCTCGGTTCCCACACTCTTTGTAAATGATATCCATTTGTTAGCTTTCTTGAGTAAGCTAATCTTTTTGCTAGGCAGTTCGCTGCCAATTCAACGCTGCCAGTGAGTGTTATGACTCCGCCTGTCACTGAGTTAATGATTCTATTAGGCCAATCTTTTTTCGCACTCGTACTGTGGTAAGAGTCCTAAAAGATCTCCTCATACATAAATGCGCTGGCCCGGATGTTCTAAAGAAGTGTTCTTCAAAGCTGGAAAAACCACTGCGTTAGCTCTTTCATTAGTCCTACTCCTTTGGTCTCGTTTCCAAAGGATGGAATACTGCATTTGTCCAGCCCATCACGAAAAAAAACGAATCTTCCTCACCCTCTTATTACTGACCGATTGCACTTACGTTCCTTCTTTCCAAGGTCATGGAAACGCTGAATAATTATCAGCTCAAGAAATATCTTGAAGATCGAAAGCTTCTTAATGACCGAAAATATGGCTTTCGCTGCAATAGGTCCACTGGTTTATCTCACCGAACAGTAGAACAAGTCTTTACATTTTTTTGGAGAAAGTGAGATTATTGCACTTGATATTTCAAAAGCATTTGATAGGATTTGGTATCAGGCTCTCTTATCGAAAATGCGTGCTTTCGGTTTTCATGAATCCCTCCTTCATTGAATGAATACAAGTGGTATTGGATGAGTTCAAGTCTGAAAACCACAAAGTAAATGCTGGTGTGCCCCAGGGCTCTGCTCTATCTCCAACACTCTTTCTCATTTTTATTAATTATCTCCTGTGTGCAGTTTTTAATTCAATACATTGTTCCGCGGACGATAGTACTCTCAGTCCCTTTTGAAGCATTAATATCGGAACAAAATCTATCTTATTTGCTTTAAAAGTAAGTAAGTTTAAGGGTGATCTTGACTTTGGAAATGTTTTAACAATTTTCTTTCAAATCTATCGATTGTACCAAAAAATTGTGTTAGTTTCTCGATGGAACTAGCATTTTAGGTAGAGCTTAGTAAAAACTTACGGATGACCAAAATTTTGTTTCTTTTATTTCATTCTTTCTGCAAAGAATGACAATATTTTTAATAAAAAAACTTTTTCAACAACTTATGCGACGTCTCATCGTTGCCACCTAAGGACATTTTGAACATTTTTCTGAAAATCAGGATAAATCAAAGAAGCAGTCTGAGCCTATATTCAAAAAAAAAAGATCGGTGGTGGGGTCTTGTAGGATCTGGGATCTTATGCTGCAACTTTTCCTACACACCAAGTGTTTACTTTACCTCCTCTTGGCAACCATCGGATACTGGTTATATCTTTAGATATAACTTGCGAAACTTGTGCAAAATCGGGAAAAAAGCACAACGGCCCAACAAATGTGGAGGTTAGTGCGAGGGGCTAACAACCCCTCCACAGTGAAAAGCATGAAAGTTATGAGAGAGATACCAGCCTCCTGTAAGAACCCCCTACACTCAGAAACTTGAATCTGTCCTCTCGCAGTATAAGGCAGATATTACTGCGATGCAGGAAATACGATGGATAGGATCAGGGACAATGAAGAGAAAGAATTGCGACATTTATTATAGTTGTCATCAAAGATTGCATATATTTGGATGCGGATTTGTCGTGGGAAATCGGCTTAGATCGAAAGTCATGGTTTTCAAACCAATAAGTGATCGCCTGGCTGTGATCCGCATCAAGGCCACATTACAGAACATCAGTATAATATGTGCACACGCCCCTACCGATGATGCTGAGGAGTCTGGCAATTAGGATTTCTACGACCTCCTGGATAGAGCCTACTGAGCCTGTCCAGATAATAATATTGGTAATACGGTTATAAGTAGCACTAGGTTTCCAGGACGGAAGATCTACACAGCAACCTGGCGATCTCTGGATGGTCGAACCACCAACCAAATTGACCAAGTGCTAATCGGCGCAAGGCACGCACCCAACATCCTGAACTTTCGCACTTTCCGAGTTGCAAATGTCGACTCTGTCCACTTTCTGGTAGTGGCTAAGTTTAGAGCTCGAATATCAAACGACAGGAAAAACACGTGCGGCCCAAAGAAAGAAGTTCAACGTTGGTTGCCTTAGCACATTGGAGAATGCCAGAGACTCTGCTGTGGTCCTCCCAAATACCACAGACGTCAATACATTGTGGAACCAATATCGCGAAATAATAAAAAATGTAGCCGAGACCACCATAGGTTACCAACGAAAAGGAAGAGCAGCAAAGGAAGAATACTGCATGAAAAGGAGAAATGAGAAAAAGATCCTGCGAAGGAAGGAAAGAGCATTCGCAGTTTCTCAGCTCAAAGATCTAGAGGAGTCTCGGGCCAAGAACAACAAATAACGTTTCTTTAAAAGGTCGAAGCAATTATAGCTTCTGGTTTCAGAACCGGGACACAAGCTCTTTGAAACAGTGAAGGGAACCTAGTCACCTAAGCACAAATGTTTTCAAGCAGCAGTTCCAACAGCTGCTGAATGCGCAAAATGTAGAGCAAGATAATGACGAAAGAGAAGCAAGACCAGTCAATGAAGACCCAGTCCCAGCCCCCAGCAGAGAAGAGGTAGAAAGATCCTTTCAAAAGCTAAAAAATAACAAGTCCGCCGGGTCGGATGGCATACCCGCGGAACTCTTTAAACATGGAGGAAGTGTTTTGATAAACCGCAGGTCAGCACCAAAGTGTGGGAGGAAGAATGCATACTCACTGACCGCCCGATAAGCTCCAAATGCCCCATCTACAAAAAAGGCGACCCGATGTTATGCAAAAACTACCGTGGCATATCCCTGTTTAATGTTGCATACAAAATCCTATCCAACGTACTGTGTGAGTGTCTTAAACCTTTCTGCAATACAAATATCGGACCGTACCAGTGTGGCTTTAGGCCAGGCAGAACAACGATAGACCAAATATTCACACTGAGGCAGATCCTGGAAAAGACCAACGAATTTCAAGTCAAAACCCACCATCCTTTCATCGACTTTAAAGCTGTTAAGATAGCATCCACCGCCAAGAGCTTATGATGGCGATGTCTGAATTCGGGATCCCGAATAAACTGATCCAGCTGCGCCGCATGACGCTAAGCAATACGTAGTACAGTGTGCAAATGGGTTACATCTCATCCGAGTTAGTCTAAACTTGCACAGGGTTAGACAAGGAGATGCGTTGTCATGTGTGTTCTTCAACATAGTCCTGGAGCAGATAGTGTGTAAGGCAGGTGTGAGCACGGAGGGCACTATCTTCAACAAATCCACCTAGCTCCTAGGCTGATCGGTCGATCCAAGAGAGCTGTGCTTGAGGCCTTCACAGCGATTGAAGAACAGGTGAAACTAGTTGGTCTTGAAGTAAGGACAAACGACAAACAAAGCAACATCTGTCCACCGCCTAGAACAAAACGTCACTGTTGGTAGCAGCAATTTCGAGGTAGTTAAGGAGTTCACCTTCCTTGAAACAAACATCAATCCCACGAACGACACTTTAGTAGAGATCCGAAGAAGAAATACCCTAGCGAACCGCTGCTGCTTCGGTTTTGCCAAACAACTGGGTTCAAAACTCTTCACTCGAAAGACAAAGTGTTTGCCATACAAAACTTTGATTTTACCAGTCCTACTCTACGGCGACGAGTGTTTGACGATAAGTAAAAAAGGGGAATTGATACTGGGCACTTTCGAAAGAAAAATTCTTCGACGGATTTTTGGTCCCGTATGCGACGATAGCGAATGGAGAAGAAGATACAACCGAGAACTGTATGAGCTGTACCAAGATGTTAATGTAGTCCAGAAGGCCAAGAAAAGACGACAACATTGGCTCGTCTACATCGAGCGAATGGACGACAACGCTCCAGCTAGGAAAGTCTTCTCAGACCAGCCCCCAGGTTCAAGACGACAAGGAAGACCGAACCTACGGTACAAGGACCAAGTGACTGCGGATGCCAGAGCGCTTGATGATACAAATTCGGTAACATGCCCCATTAGTTGAGCCTAGCAAGCTCTTAAACATTATGAAAATTTAGACAACAAGCTCTGGACCCAACTGAAGCTTTACTCTCCCCATTAACCCTCTTCCAATAAGTCCATCTTTATTAGTACTCAACTTAATCAAGTGTTTGTATCATAAATGAAATTGAATCATATTATAAATTTATTTGGGATAAAAGAAGCTCTGATTCAGAAGCTTCTGACCAAAGTATTTTTCTGATTGAAACCAATTTAAAAACGCCACCACTATAGGCATAACTTTTCTTGAGCCATATAAAAATCCGTTTAACCATAATGTTCCCATATTTCTATCCCTGGATGATGTTCACTGAACCTTCATCATTTCCATCAAATCGTTTTGGTCTCATGATGGAACTTTTCTTTTTGTTTTGTTTCGGTCCAAGAAAGCACCCAGGAACCTCTCTTATATAGGTATAGGAAGGTAGTCTTTATTCAACGTATAGGAAATGATTGTTAGAGCTCCATGAACGATAACGATACTCTATCAATTGGCCAACATCTAAGTAAAGCGGTCGCCAAAATACCTTAGTGCAATTGGAAACATCTAGATCGTGATTGTTGTTGTGTGCTATGGAAGTGGAAGACTCAGAGAGCATAGGAAGCTTTATACCTGCTTATATATTATACCTAAGCAGGGCAACTCTGATGGTTTAGGTATATTGTAGTTATATTAGAGACGAGAAGTCGAAGACAACTCCTCAACGATGAAGATGACGGTGACGACAATGAGTTCTTTCCTGATGATGAGCAGATAACGACTGGAAAACGTTATGTTCATTACCGAACGCGAAGCAAAGACGTCTTCTGCTTTATAAATTTCGTCGTATTGCTCCTGAATCTAGTCGACTTCGACTTGTATACCTACAACACAACTAGACGATGAACTCTCTATGTGACGACACGGTGACGGTAGTTTCACTGTCCAGTGGCTCGCGAACGACAGCAGATCTTTCGTCGTCGTCGTAGTCGATGAAGAACATGGCAGTGGCTTCGGTAATAGAAGTAATTACGGGCTCATTGCGTGCCCACTTCACTTGATCAATATCAGTTGAGATCTTACGGTGGTGATGGTGATGTTAGTGCTGGTGCTAGTGGTGGAAGAATAAGCCCACTTACCTGCGCAAAACTGTGAACCTGCTGTGGTGGTGAGTGAGTGAGCAGCGTGCCGTAGTTTATCTATTTTACAAATAGTCAACGAAGAAATCGTCAGCGGAGGGGTGGTGACGCGACGTAGTATATCAAGACAGAAGCGAGATCAGTTTGTTCACCGATTGACTGTCATTATGGAATGTACATTCGTATTACAAGGTTCATATAAAAGAAATAGTTGGATTTAGGAATCATCAAGAGAAGCGAGATGTCAAGATATAGTACGGGTATCTTTTACGATTAAAATGGGGTCATGACTCATGAATTCACTTAGGAAGATATAAAAGTTCGTCTTAATAGAAAATAGTAGTAAATGCGTAACTCCAGGACCTGATCGTGAGAATGGTCATGTTTCGAAATAAGTCTTATTTCAACACATACTTTGTGAAATATTTATGTTTCTGTGACCGTTTTTTCTTGATTTCTGATTTCCCTTAAACAAGCACAACGTCATTTTAACCTTTCGATGGTTATGACAGATAGTGCATGTCTGTTATCGCCCAATCAAACTTAACGAAGTTGATACACACCTTGAACCGAAGTCAACAATAAGTCACCCATAAAAAAGAGACAATAATCTAAAAGTGAATTAAATTATCGTCATCGGTCGTGCCCGCAAGAAATCTATGAATAACAAATTATATACTCCTTTACGTTAACAATCTAGCCTATATCTGTACCTAAAGTTGATTGGAATTACCATTGACCAAGACGACAAAATTTCTGTCATAAACTGTCGATTGGTATTGACGATGTATTCAAACTCTCATCAAGATGAATAAGTTCTATGGCAATCGAAATCTGGTTCTGGTTCTGACTTCTTATACAGTTTTTGATTCACAAAATAGTAGAATTTGGGATCTCAATCTTATTTAAGGTTGCTCATAATGCTCATATAAGGAAAAATGAAAACAAATTTCTTGTGGGGGCTTGTATAGGTCTTAACAATAATAATATGTCCAATAGTGCTTGCGTCCACACAGCGCACTTTTTGTTACTTATGGGCACGACAACATATTTTCCGCTCCATGTATTCAGTTAATAGTTTCTGGGCTCTGGCTAGCTTTATGTGCAACACTCGGCACTCCAGCGTATTACAGTTCCCCTTGAAGAATTCCAACAATAATTGTTTTCAATGTCAATGCACAGCAGTGGCGCATATGAGCATCTACATAATGTAGGTACCTACGCATGATGTCCATTTGATTTAGATCTGATTTTATTTAAAAAAATAAGTTTTCTTAAAGGCTTTATGTTTATGTTATGATGTTAAGAACACGAGTGTTATGAGCAGATATTTTAGGAAATGTTATCATATTTAAGTGAATTTCATCTAAAATCTCATTGAAGTAGTTTTTTTTTATTTTTGACTTCTGAAACACGATTTGATAAAACGGCGAGGGCTTAAGAAAACAAAGATACAAAATTTTCATTTACATTCTTCAAAAAATAAAAACATTAAAATGTAAACTAAAAAAACCTGCACCATATTTAGGTCATACAAGTTGTAGCTAAAAAAATATTACTTCCAAAAAATGTCAACAAAACTGAACTGTTTTTAAGAGCTTTATTTATGTGAACACCCTTAAAATACTTCCTAAGATAGAAATCAATATTGAGATTCAGAGAAACAAATTTAAATTTTAAACATTTTCTTTTAAGAGACCAAATTCCAGAATGGTATAAAAGCAATGCCTAAAAAAATTTTTTTTTAAAAGGCAAGGTTAAAGCCCACTAACAATCGATTTTGGTAAGGGTGGAAGATCTTAAACGCCTTTTTTTTTGGACGAACTTATTGAGCCAAAAATAAGCTCTTCACTGAAAATGTTTTTTTTTTTCTTGAATACGTATGTTGTAGCTTAAAACTTTCTTCAATTCTTTGGTCAACTTGATCTTGTATGGTTGTAATGAAAAGCTAAGTATACACGATTGCAAGATCTCCCAATTTCGTTTTGTCGGATAACATTTTAATCATCCCTAGCTAGCTGTCTCCAGTTTCGCACACCAAGTTGGTTGAGGTCTTCACCCACCTGAGTCGCAGTCTTCCTCTACTGCACTGTCCCTTGTGATTGGATTCGAAGACCTTCCGGGCTGGAGTGTTGATATCCATTCGCTCAACATGACCTAGACATCAAAGCCGTTATACTTTAATTCTGCTAACTAGGTCAGTGTCGCTGTACAACCCGTACAGTTTGTCGTTATATCTTCTCCTCCATTCTCTATCTATGCGTACGGGACCGAAAATCAACCAAAGAATCCTAAGACGCTCTCATCTTTCTTTGACAGGGTCCAGGCCTCGGCGCCATAAATGAGAACCGGGATGATGAGTGTCTTATAGATGGTGATTTTAGATGCTCGAGAGAGGACTTTACTTTTCAATTACCTTCTAAGTCCAAAGAAGCAGCGATTTGCTTTTGCAAGAGTTATTCTTCGTTTGATTTCAGCGCTGGTGTTGTTGTCTGTGTTAATAGAGGTGCCTAGATAGACAAAGTCCTTAACTACCTCAAAGTTATAGCTGTCCATGGTGACGTTTTGTCCAAGACGTCGTTGTTTAGTGTCCTTTTTTGATGACAGCATATACTTGGTCTTGCCCTCATTGACCACTAAACCCATCTTCTTTGCTTCCGTCGCAATGCTCAAAAACGCTCCACTGACATCACGCTTTGATCTTCCAATTATGTCAATATCATCTGGGTATCCGAGTAATTGGATGGATTTTTGGAAGATTGTGCCTCTAGTGTTGACGGTTGAGTTTTGCACAATTCTTTCCAGAACGATGTTGAAGAAGTCGCAGGACAGTGCATCGCCTTGTGTAAAACTTTTTTGACATCAAATGCATCGGTGAGATCTTTTCCGACCTTGATAGAGCAGCGTGCGTTCTCCATCGTCATTCTGCACAAACCGATAAGTTTGGCGGAGATGCCAAAACTAGACATAGCTCTGTAGAGCTCTTCTCTATAGATGCTTTTATACGCGGCTCTAAAATCGATAAAGATATGGTGGGTATCGATTTAAAGCTCCTGGGTTTTTCCCAAGATCTGCCGTAGCGTGAATATTTGGTCAATGGTGGACTTTCCTGGTCTGAAGCCACACTGATAAGGATCAGGTTGTTGACGAACGGCTTCAGACGTTCACATAATACGGCAGAGAGAATCTTATACGCATTGTTAAGGAGACTGATGCCTCTGCAGTTGGCGCAATTAAGAGGGTCTAATTTCTTATGTATCGGGCACACTATGCTGAGATTCCACTCATCGGGCATGCTTTCTTCAAACCATATTTTGCAGATGAGTTGGTGCATGCTCCGTACCAAGTCATCGCCTGCTTTGAATAGTTCGGCAGCGATGCCGTCAGCTCCAGCAGCTTTGTTTGACTTAAGTTTAGATATAGCTATCTTCACACGCAAGTTGGGTTAGGTGGAATTGTTTATCTGCGTCGCCTAAGTTGAGTGGTTCTATCTCCCGTTATATAATTTGGAGAATTGGTCTTTCCATATTCTCAACATCGACTGTATTTTTACTACGATTTCCCCTGATCGTCTTTTTTTTACCTTTTGGTAAAATTAACGAACCTCATTCCTGTTGTGACTTCCCTTTATCTCCTCCATTGCGCGCTTCTCATGTTCTCTTTTTTTCTTTGCTTGCGAGCAGCTTGGATCGGGATATCCGTAGCCGTACCTTGGCTACAACGAGGTAGTGGTCCGAGTCAATGTTGGCCTTTGGAATGTTTGGATATCCTAGATACTGGAGAAGTGTCGTGCGTCGATCGCAATGTGGTCAATCTGGTTGACGGTTTATGGATCAGAAGATTTCCATGTTGATGTGTGAACTGTGTACTAGTTACCAGAACGTCTCGCCCAGCAGAGCAATCGATCAACATGAATCCGTTGTTATAGGTGGTGTCGTGCAGGCTGTATCTTCCGATTATGCCACCAAAGATGTCTTCTCTTCCTAGCTTGGCATTAAAATCTCCTAAAGCAATTTTAATGTCATAGCCAGGGCACTGCTCGTCTTGTCCAAGAACTCGAAGAATATGTCTTTGGTGTCTTCATCTTTCTCCTTTGTTGGGGCATGCGCGCATATGAAGCTTATGTTGGCGAATTTAGCCTTGATGCGGATTGTCGTGATGCTCTCGTTCACACTGTTGAAACTCAAGACATTTTGCCTGAGTCTAGTTCCAACAACAAATCCATACCCAAATAGACGCTGTCTTTGTTCTCGGTACAAGTCGCCGTAGTAGATATCGCAGTCTTTTAGTTTGCGTTTGCCCGGTCCATCCCATCGCACTTCTTGGATGGCGGTAATATCTGCCTTGCAGCAGTTTAGGGCTTCCGCTTATTGTTCGGCTGCAAGTGGTCTGTTAAGGGACCTAACATTCCACGTTCAGGTCCGATGTTCGTTGTCCTTATTTCGTTTGCGTGGGTTGTCAACAGTGAATCTATCCCTATCCGAGGCTTGTTGGTGCTTCGCAACTAAAGGTATTGTTTACTTGGCCAGGAAGTCACCCCGGCGGCACAACCCCCAACCTAAAGGGTTAGATTCTTAGTATAACTCTAAGGACGGGGAATCGAATAAACCACTCCTCACAGGCCTGGGCTCCGAATATGTCGAAGAAGCCCTATGAGGTGTTCACTAAGTAGTTCAACCTTACTGGAACTGTAGACGCCACCGTTGATTCCATCTCGGGAATTCTTCCGGTGCCGTCTGAATAAGGAGAAGTTAGTATAAAACACCTCTCCTCTCTCTCTTGTTTGCTGACCCCAACAACTTTCCACTGGGGTTGGAACCCAATCTCCAGTGGAGGTACTAAGCACCCGATGTGCTTAGGAGGTGAGAGAAGGAGTTCATAGACAGAGGTGGGTTTTGAGAAAAACCTGTGGACGCTTGTGTCCTCTTGAATGCACATGTCTACCATTTGAACATCTTCTTGACATCGCTGTGAAATTGACTGATTTTGAGCGTTTTCTACAGAAACCTTAATTACAGGGATATATTCGACATTTCGACCAACCTGTTCTCTCACTGAAAAACAAACATCACACACTACATTATAGTTCATTTTGATATTGTGAATTATACATAGCGGTAATACTTGTGTTCGAGATTTGAAAAGAAAAAAAAAATACTGTTATCTTTACATTGTATTTTTTTAATTTTGTAAAAAATTTGCCCAAATATTTTTTTAATAAAATAAACAGTGTCAATTGTTTACGCAAGGAATAGCTAGTGGGGGATGTTACTTCGGCTTCAAAAAATCTCTATTTGATATAAATTGCGAATTCAAGGTGGAAGATGAAGTCAATATATTAGAAATTTAAATTGGGACAACAAAGTTGATTATAATTCCATCATATATATATGGTAATCACTGGGATCGATGTTTCAATGTGCTTAATATTTTCATAGAGGGCAATAAAAGTGATGAAGTTCTGATAATCGGGGACCTTTACGCGAGGATAAGAATTAGTGATGGAAAAGAAAACAGATTTGCCGGAAAAATAAGGAATTCGAAAGACACTACTGTCAATGCACGAGGAACTAAATTGTTAAATGTTTGTGATGCTTTTGGGTTTCGAATATTGAATGGCTTTCTAAGTGGTGATAAATGTGGAGAGTATACCTTCGTAGGCCAGCAGGGAAGTTCAGTGCTTGACTACTGTCTAATAAAGGGAAATTGGATTCCTATAATTTCAGATTTCATGGTCAAAAGTGTCCCGTTTTCTGATCACTTGCCATTAGTAGTTGAATTCCGAACAAACTTAATAGAGCAAAACAATATAACGATTTTGAAGCTGCCACCAAAATTAAATTGGGAAAAAGACAGATCGCACTAGTATCGATGCAACCTGGAACGGAATCTTCCAACGGCGACCCCAATTTCAATAGGCGACATTGAAAAAATCATAAAACTCTCATGCCCGGAATCGAGAAAATACCAGGGAAACATTTTTAAAAGCAAAGAAAAATGGTTCGCATAGATTGCAAAAAAGCACGCAAAAAATCATTCGGATGGTTGAAAGCTTTTAGGAAATTCAGCTGCCATTCTTTCAAAAAAATGTATTTAAAAGCAAATACAGAATTCAAAGAAAAATGCAAGGAAAAAAACAAAGTTTTATGAAACCGAGGCTCTTAAACTTACAAACTGCAAGGATTCCAAGGAATTCTGGATGGCGATTAACCAATTAAATGGAGCAAAACCAAAAATCAGTTTGAAACTAAATATCGATGTATTGCATAATAACTTCCTGTTGCTTTTCAACCCAGAGAGTCTTACGCTTCCTATCCAATACGATAAACCCTTGTACTTGAATGATATTTTGGATAGTGTCATAACTCATGATGAAGTTAAATTGAAGGACGGAAAATCTTCAAACCTGATTTTATAACACTGAAATTCTTCAAATATGGAACAGAAAGGCTAACTTTAAATTTAACATCAGCTTTCAATACAATATTGGATACTGGAAGTATTCCAGAACAGTTTAAAAATTCCTTAATTTTTCCCATACACAATAAAGGCAACATTTATAATTCATCCTACTACCGTGGGATATCCTTTCTCAACGCCACCTACAAGATATTCGCAACATTATTAAATAACCGATTGACCCGTTGGATTCGTGATGATAAGTTGCTTGGAGAATTTCTGGCAGGTCTTAGAAGGCTACTCGACTATCGACAATATTTTTGTACTGCATAGCATAGCGGCAACCTCTGTTGAACTAAAAAAGAAGCCCTACGTATTTTTTGTCGATTTCAAGACAGCTTTTGATACCGTTGAACGCCGATCACTATTTTTCAAGATTTACAATTTTGGGATGTCAGACAAATTTGGACATGTACTTGAAAGCATCTATGACGAAAATAAGGCAGCGGTATGGAATGGGGCCGAAAAGTCGGAGTGTTTCGAATCGAAGAGGGGAGTCAAGCAAGGTTGCAATTTAAGCCCAAATCTTTTTGCCTTGTTCATAGAGGACCAGATTAATCATCAGAGCCTTGCTTTTTGCAGATGACGTCATATTGTTTGCCTACTCGCCCAAAACCCTACAGTTGATAATTAACCGACTATATGTGTATTGCCGGTTATGGAATACAGTTAATTTGAGCAAATCAAAGGTGATGATATTCCGGAATGGTTCTGGTAGAACAGCCAGTAATAAGAAATGGCACTATGGCAGAGAACCAATCGAGATTGTTAAAGTTAAAAAGTTGTTGTAACCAATATTATAAAATATCTTTTTCAGTTTTTTTTGTAGATATTGTTGAGATAGTTTTTTTTTAATCAAATAAATATAAGGTTACCTTATGAGAAATTGGGCAATACTGTTAAAAGACGGCTTTTTTAAATAACAAAAAGAAATCATTTAAAATGCTAGCCTTGAAAGTTGAAAATTAAATCCTCACATGATCCTGACGTATAGCAATACATTTATAGCATTTTCAAAGCTCTAATTGTATAATTAATTCAATATCCATAAAATGTGACTATTTTTTGCATTCGGGCCTATTATAAAAAATAGTGGATTCATATTTTTTATGATCTGTTTTTTACGTGCAGATTTTTGCTTTGAAGCTAGTGTTAACATTTCGTCGCTCTTCCTTCTTCAGTTTATATTTTTTTTGGAAATCGTTTACAACTTCAAAACTTTTCCCAAGAAATTTTATACCCACAGGATTCATGGTGCCATTTAACCATGAAATGAATACGTTAAAATATGGACATTAAAGTTGACAATATGATAAATGACGATATTAACAAAAAAAATTATATAAAAGATGTGTAACATATAAAAATAGGACCTGAAATTCAGCTAAATAGGTCTTCACAATACATGCAAGCAAATTTTACAACGGAAAAAGATCATAATAATTTTGATGATACAATCAAATCAAAATTTACATTTGCTTCTTCTTATTCTTTTGTTCACTTTTCAAAGATACTCTCTGATCAGTCAATATCAATAATATTTCAAATTGCCAATTGTTAAAATATTTAATTAATGATTAATCTGTCAAAATCTATACATTTGCAACCTACGGCAGCCAAATTTCCTATTTGTCCATTTTAAATGCTCAATTCTATCTTTTACAACATCATCACCAAAACCATCATCATCATCAACAGCAACAACAACAACATCAACATTGTTCGAACTCCGAATAAGGAGAATCAAAGAAATAGTAACATAAATGAAAACGAAGCAATATTTCGAGGAGTGTGCTCGACGTCAAGATTTCAGTTTTTCATACAAAAAGTCACATAGCAATCACAGCACAGTCACAGACAGCAGCGGCGGCGGGCGCAATCGGAATCGAAATCGGCGCAAAACACAATTAACCATGAGTTGGCGGGATATATGGGCGAGTATCCATAGAATAGTGAGTGAGCTGAGCATCTGATGAAAGGTGTGTACTTCGTATTCGTATCTTGGTATACCGATAGATACACTTGGCTGACTGTGGATCATTAAACACATAATGGACGGACACTGCGGAACCTGGAACAAATACATCGCACAAAAGTCGGACGGATGGTTGGATGGATGGAGGCGAACGCCGCTGCCGCCGCCGACGACACAGCGCCGCCGCCGCCGCCGCACAGGCACGACAACAGTCGTCTAACCTGGCATGGCCTGACCGAGGCCGAACGCCAAACACTAAAGTCGAAGTTGAAGTTGAAGACGAAGCCCAAGACGAAGCAATGAATTGGAATCGCTAGATTTTTCATTGCCGAGAATTATGAATTACGATGGGAGAGGAGCCTCTCTTGCATCTGGTGCGATGGTGACTGCCCACGCACTTGGGCAATCCTAACAGGCCGATCCGGCCATCATCAACCAGGGTGAGAGATAAAAGACGAAGGCGAAGACGAAGACTTACCAAATGTATGTTGCCCATCAGAGATCAATAACCGACCACACAGTTTAAGACTTACCTGGATTCACCCATTTCCGATGGTAACGATATATCTGTACATTGTACAACCGACGCAACGCGACGCGACGACGAACGTCGACTCGATGAGCTTGTGTTGTTTTCATTCATAAATCCATGGCGCGGATTAGTCACCATTAAAAACCTCAGTTGAGACGGTCTTGGTGGGCCTCTCTTTGGAAACTATATTCCATATGCCCATGCCCATTGATGGATTGCGAGATGAGTGAGTTTGCAAATGTTGCTATTAAGCGGTAGCGTAGCAATTACATGGATGCCACTTTTGCAAAAAAATCTTCCAAACTGCAAAATTTTAATATAATAAAATATGAAAAACGGGCATTTTTAAGAAGCATTTGAAGAAGCCTTATCCGATGCTCATGAAGAGGAAGTTTGTAAGGATCAGACCAAGGCGAAACGTAAGAAGAGATACAAACAAGTATAAAGAGTAGTGGTCCTAAATGACTACCCTGTGGAACTCCTGATTTAAGAATGAAAAATTGGGAGAAAGATATTTTGAATAAACTTGATAGGAGCTATGTTGAAGATAAGAAGCAATCCATGTTATAAATTGATATGGAATCCAAATAATCTTGAGCTAAAATGTGATGATATCACGGGAAAGTTGATCATAAACTTAAGAAGAATCATTGTATTTACGAGACTCTGATTGAGTTCTAGGATGTCTGAGAACTCATCCAAAAATTCAAAGTTTTTGACAATTTTAATGTTAAGCTTGGGAATACAGGACAGTTGAGAGAATGGTCTGTTATTCCTAAGGTTTGGCTAGTTACCCTTTTGAAAGACTGGTGTAATAAATGCATTTTTCTATACGGATGGAAATTTAACTGAGCTTAGAGATAGTGTGAATATGCAAAGAAACGGAAATTCTTTTATTGATGTTTTCAAGAAAATTGGAGGAATTCCATCTGCTCTAGATGAATAATAAGTTAGGGCAAGTAATGTATGGTTTTGTCTTATGCCATTTGAACATTATTAAGGGTAGTCTGGGGATAGTCTCGTAAGCATAGAAATAAGGAAAATAAGCTTGCTGAAAGTTGTTAGAAAAACGTTACAATTTTCTAAAGTATTTACTAAATTATCTTAATTATAGGCGTAAAATTTGTTGAATAGCCATCCGAACCTTAGAACTTAATTTATTGTTACTTCATTTTTATTCATTTAGGATCAAGGTTCGATAAATGAAATTGGATTACAAAAAGTTGTTCGAAATCTTAAAAGTTAACATAAAATTCTGAATTTGGATCTTAAAAGTTTAGATCTCAATTTTAAGCATACTTTATCTTACGGAAATGCACATAAAAGGCTTTAATACTTCTGATAATAAATATTTTATCACAGTGGCAACCTGAAGCACTTTTTATAAATATAAAAGAGAGAAGCGTAGATCATGTCAAGGCTTAATAGGCATGGCTTGGATTTGTCGTGTGGGTGAAGAAGATATTTTTCTCTTCAATAATATCAGTGGTATTTTGATGATATTATAAAACAATTAAATTTCCATACGATACAATATTTTTGCGTATATTTTAGTAGACTTTGAATGTCACGCATTGAAAGTTTTACTCAACCTATACATAATTGTCGAATCTATTGATCTTGAAACAATAAGACACTGGGTCTTATTTTAAAATCAATGTGTTTTAACTTTTGATGTCGTTTTTTAATTAACAGTTTCATTAGGCCAATGATTAAATTTAAATGTCCCTAACTTTGTTGAACAATATTTTGTGTCCCAATCAATAAATTTTTGAAATTGTAGCTTATTATAGAGTAAGTTGTTCAATAATTGAATTGTCTTTAGTTTGTTGTCGAAGAATTTGAAGTCTTCAATTTTGGGCATAGAAAAAACATGATTATCAAATTGTGCGTCCGATAACTTCGGCTAATTTAGAATTTGATTTGCATCTTTTAATAAAGTAAGATCCAATTGTTCTGCCATCTATTCTGCCAGCCCTAAGACTCAACCGAGCTTTTAAACAACCATTTTTAGCCATACCTGTCCAAATTCTTATCTGACTCATCACCGAAGATGATTTGAAGATTCGAGTTTCTTGATAAGCATTTAAAGGACCGAATCAACTAAGATACTTCCTTGTCAATGATTGACTGATTTGAGCTGTTATTTGGAAAATATAGCGGTCCTAGTATTGAACCCAGTGGGACTTCTCCGTCCAAAATATGGAAAATGAAAAATTCAAACATAATTTAGTGCCATGAGATCTGTTATTCAGGAATATGACTGGATGAAAAAATACCGAAGGAAAAGAGGTATTAAAATTATTTATAAGTCTCCTTTTAAGTTCAATATAGTAGACCCTACCCTAAAAAAGGTAAGTCAATATTATCAGTTTGATTTACTAATACAATATTTATTGTTAAAAACACAAAAAAATCATTCTCATTTTTTGAAATGGGTATAATTTTAGCTTTTTTATAGAAAAATGCGAAGACAGTTTGAAAAGAGGCGTTAAGTATACGTGTTTAGGATTTACAATGGAGCATATCTTTAAAAAAAAACAGAAAGAATTTTTGATGGAAAAATTGCAGGCTTTTCCACAATTAATGCCCGACCTGAAGACAGTAAGTCTCGAGGAAAAAATATTAAATTTTTGCTTCAAAAATCTCACTTGTTATCTCATTTAAAAATATTTCAGAAACAGTGTCAAAAAATGTAATCGAAAACTCTTCACAACATTTGTAAGCCTGTAGTTGTTGAGCCACAGTTTGATCCAAATTTCAGTTTTAACCAAAGAAAAAACGGACTGTTGGATTTTTATAAAAAAAAACTACTGAATATCTAAAACAATATTTTCTGTGAAATCAAAAAGGTTTGAATACAATATTTGAAATTTTTGAAAATCTATTTGAGACGAAAGCAAATTTTTACCAAGGTTTAGTATTGTTTTTACTTGTTTTTTAGGTTTTTATTTTTTGTAAAAAAATTGTCAATTAGATTTTGCTCAAAATTTTACTGAATGTTGACATTAATATTTTTTAAAAGATAAAAGTAGTTTAAAGCCAACATCATAAAGTTTTGAAAAGATATTTGAGTTTGTAGGAGTACCTGTTTTAAATTTACTTTAATTCAATATTACTTTTTATTTTTTTTTATATATAAGCTAAGTTTGTCATATATAATTTTTATTTTATGTTTCATTTTGAAAACTGAGAGATCAAATAAAAATAACTTATATTTCTTAAGATTGATCTTTAATTCTGAAAAGGCCATAACAACTTCAGAAGTGGGACAGTTCCGAAAATTGTTGATTAATATTTACCTACATATGTATGTTATAAAAAATTCTGATAATGAACGTATCTGAAATCCAAGATTGGCACAAGGAGCAAAATGTTGATTTTTCAAAAACAGCTACATTGACGCAATTGCAGAAGCTGTACAATGAAAAATTAAGGGAGTTAAATCAAAGGGATAACAATTCAGTCGAAAATGAAAATTCACATAATTCCGGAAATAATCAAGAAAATGTATTTGATTGTTCAATCCAGTTTGCATCTTTAGGAGAAGAAGAAGCTGATATTGATGTAAAGCTTAGAGTTTTGGAAAATCGCCGGTAATCGGTTGAAATAATTGGAACAAGAACTGGCTTCCACTTCGAATGTTTTGGCTAACACAAAATTCGAAGATATCCAACATTATATCACTCCATTTGCTGGTGATGAAGCTTTTGATGCTTGTGATTCGGTAAATGGTGAAGATGTTTACCGCCTTAAGTCAATCGACGTTTGATGAAAACGGAATCTGCTGCTGAATTGTTTCTTTGTGTGGATAATTCTACTAATTATCATCAATTTCGTAACAATTTTTTGTCAATTTTTGGTCATGTGTATACTGTTTCAGAAGTAATTGACAAATTACGAAAAACCACTTTCCGTTCTTCGAAACTCTCTGTTATTTGATATATTCCCAAAATGCAAAAGTTGGCAGCACGTGCGAATATTGATGAATTGCAAGTCAATTAATTTATAATGGATTTCGAGAGAATTCTGTTAACATTGCTGTGTTGTATCTGGCTTCTAATATACAATATCCCAAACAACTATCACATCGCTATAGCCAATTACGTAGTCAACGAGAATCAAATGAAGCATCAATTAAGACCCCGTCTACAACAAACGCAACTAAGACAAAAGCACTAGTTTTGAAACCGGGCTTTCATAATTCCAAGTAGCTGTGTTACAATTGCTCAAATGTTGGGCATTTTGCAAGTTCATGTCCTTATCCCAAACGAGAAAAAGGTTCATGTTTTCGTTTTAGTTTTAAAGAACATATTTTAAAGGACTGTCCAAAAAAACTTACTAAACGAGTGGCCCTAGTAGATGATTTCCAGTTCAAGAATATCGAAAATACAAATAGAGAAGCTAACAATTATATTTCTGAAATAAATAAAGTATTGAATTGTGGGTATAATTCAACTGAATTCAAATCTTTTAACTACTTGTAATCTATGTCAACCTTCGAACATGAATAATAAAAATCATGTTGCATCGACCAATACTTCGTTAGGTATCGATAAATTTGTTTCGGACATTTTTGCAATTGAATAAAATACAATATTTTCTTGAAAGAGATTCAGTCAATTATTGATACTAATTATCTTGACCTTTCAAATATTCCAACCTCTAATGAAGAGAAATATGAAATGAAAATGCATTTGACTTCAGATATTTCAATAAACTCAGCACCTGGAAGACTTTCATGTGCACCTGCAGTTTTTCAACGATTGATTAATAATATTTTACGTCCATTTATTGATGAAGGGACTGTTGTTGTGTATATGGATGATATAACAACAGCTATCAAAACTATTTCGGATTATTTATATGTACTTCAAAGATTATTACGACGACTTGCTGAATTTCGACTTGAACTTTTTTTTTTTTTTTTATAATAAGCGCACACTCAAAGGGATATATTACCCTTATTATGAAGACACAGTGTGAGCACTAGGAAAGGGAGAGAGGGTTTGAAAGGAGATGTCGGTGCACATTGGTTTTGAATTCCTGAATATTGCAATAGCTGGGAAAGACAGAGTGTGGCAAGGCATTCCACATTCGCATAGTACGGCTAAAGAACGAATCTCTGTACTTGACAGTACGACCGAAGTTGGGCTCGAGTGTATATTGATGAGCATTCCTAGAAGCGCGAGTATTACGGTTGAACTGTTTAAGGGAGGAATGCAGCTGGCTATTTCTCTAGAGCATAAACCATTAAAATAACGGTAAAAGAGGGTGAGACAAGAAACATTTCGACGATGTTCAAGTGACGTAAATGATCTTATGATGGTAATATCACCAATCAGTCTAAATGCTCTACGTTCAATACTGTCCAAGAGGCTTAAGTAAGTTGCAGGAGCACCAGTCCAGATATGGGAGTTATACTCAAGCTTTGGACGTATATAAGTCTTGTAAATAACAGCCAGATCAGAAGGGGAGAAAAACTTCTGCGTCGCCTTAGAAAACCCAAACATCTTGCGGCATTTTTGGCGACATCGCGTTTGTGAACTTTCCACAAAAGTTGGTTGGTGATGCACATACCGATAATATCGAGGTGTTCAGTTTCCTCGATGCAAGTGCCATTTATGGATAATGGCAGTGGGGGTATATTTAGCTTTAACGATACAAGACAGCATTGCGTTTTCGAAGCATTAAATTCCACGCGGTATCTTATTTCCTATTGTACAATGCTGTTAAGCTCGGAATTTAATGAGCTTATCATATTTTGTCGTTGCAGTTCCACATCCAAAGAAGAGGGATGTGAGTCTGAAAACGAATATGAAAAGCTAAGAGTACTATCGTCAGCGAAACAATGTATTGGATTAGATGTTGCAGACAGGAGATCATTAATAAAAATGGTAAATGAGAAAGAGTGTTGGAGATAAAATAGAGCCCTGAGGCACACCAGCATTTATTTTATGGTTTTCAGACTTGAATCAATCCAATACAACTTTTATTGAACTATCCTAAAAGTAAGTACTAATCCAATGAAGCAGGGATTCATGCAAACCGAAAGCACGCATTTTCTATAAGAGAGCCTGATGCCAAACCCTATCAAATGCTTTTGAAATATCAAGTGCAATAATCTCACTTTCTCCAAAACTATGTAAAGATTTGTTCCACTGTTTGGTGATATAAACCATGAGATCACCAGTGAACCTATTGCTGCGAAAGCCGTATTGTCGGTCATTAAGAAGCTTTCGATCTTCGAGATATTTCTTCAGCTGATAATTAATCAGCTTTCCATAACCTTGGAAAGAATCGACGAAAGTCCAATCGGTCGGTGATGAAGATTTGCCTTTTTTGGGAGTACGCTAGACAAATGCAGTTTTCCATCCGCTCGGAACGAGACCTGAGGAGTAGGACAGATGAAAAAGCTTGCGATGAAGAACACCTCTTCAGAACAATAGCGGGGATATCATCCGGCTCAGCAGATTTATGTATGTTAAGATCTTTTAGGACTCTCGCTACAGTACGAGTGCGAAAAAAGATTTGTCCTATAGAATCATTATCTCGCTCAAGTACAGGCGGAGTCATTTTTGCCGTAATTTTTGGTATATGGGCGTTGCAGGCCTTCCTGGCTTGCTTGAACTTATTCCGGTTTTTCTCAGTTGGATTGGCTTTAAAACAATGGAAACTTACCTTCTTAGCCCTTATAACCTCTTTACAGCTTTGATGCTTTTAACCCTATTCGGGATAAAAGTTCTCATTCCCAGGAGAATCGAACTTGTGATCATATCATATCGAGGAAGCATAGTAACCAGTTAAAGGTCCTGAAGTAATTATTGAGACCGTCCCAGTTGGGTTTCTCGTATTGCAAACGGTTCTCTTAGGATCTCTTTCTTTAACTGAACAATTTTGACACGAGAAATTTGCTGATATCAAGAGTGTTTTCTGCTAGACCTTCAACGTCCGATATTCGAGTGGACTCGTTGACCAGCTGAGTTAGGTGGTTTAACTCAGCGAAGATCTCAGCACACACTCCTTGCTGTTGACTGGCCCGAATGTTGAAGCCATGAAGAATTGTGTACATTGAAATCGCCCCTAACAACGATTTCAGTGCGAGGATAGGACGAAACAATTCTTTGGATGGAATCAGACAAAGTATCAAATTTACGAGAAGTTGACACTCTGTCGAGATTGGGGATTCGATAAAGGAAGCAATAGTGAATGATTTGCTTATTCATGGAAAATTGAAACCACATAAAATTGAAAAAAGAATTGGTACAGAGACCATATTGTGCAAAAACTGATAAACAACATCATTCCTAATGTATATGGTGAGACCATGGTGGGAAAAGAATAATGGCACCAAGTTATACCCAAGAATAAAGAATTCAGTGGGATCGGAATCCTCACCCACTCGGGTTTCACTAAGTGCCAATAAAGCTGGACTGTTAAAAGCAGTATGGGAGTACACAGAAAGAAAATTCGTACTAAGCCCACGAATATTACAATAATCTACCCTGAAATTTCTAGATATTGCAAATAATAGAATAACAAAAGCCAATCTTATCAGAAATATTGTTTGCAATATTCTGAAAAATATTGAGAAATATCGAATTAACAGTTTTTTTTACAAAAAATAAAAGCCTAAAAAAAACAATAAAAGTGGGTAAAAATTGATTTTCGACTCAAATATCTTTTCAAAAATTTGAAATATTAGCTTTAAACTAATTTTATCTTATAAGAAATGTTGTTTCAATTGAATTGACAGTTTTTTTTACAAAAAATAACACTCTAAGAAAAAACAATACTAAAACTTAGTAAAAATTTACTTTCGACTCAAATAGCTTTTCAAAAATTAAAAATATTGGCTTGAAACATATTTTATTTCACAGAAAATATTGTTTTCGATATTCAGTAATTTTTATATAAAAATCCAACAGTCCGTTTTTTCATAAAAAATAAAATCTACGAAAAAAGGACGCAAATTGGGCAAAAATTGATACGAGTACATATAGACAAACGTTTAAGAAAGACAAATCGACAGACGGGATGGGAAGTTATCAGTGTGGGTCGCATCCCAGCATCTTTTTTTGTTTAGATTTTTTATTTTTTTGGAGGAAACTGTCAATTTGATTT
>NC_079148.1:63927408-64048557 GCF_945859685.1 Eupeodes corollae | reverse complement strand
CGTATTGTCATTGTCAACCCACTTCTTTCGTCCTTTTTTGTTGTTGTTGTTAGCCTAAGGAAATTACTATCGCGCATCACATGGAATGGGAATCTGAAGGTATTCTGCAGGTAGTTGGTCCTTGCGATGGTGTTGTGTGTTTTGTAGAGGTATGGGGGCAGAGAAGCATCAAAATCACCGGGAATTAATCATATTTCACAGTTTTTCTTTTCAAAGGTAATCGAATCGGTATATCCTGACATTATATCACTCACATCCTGTAAAAATGTTGGTTGGCTTCTCAAATATCCTTTTATAGGTTCGTTGTGACGGTATGGGTATATAGTATGGGATAGTATAAAAGTGTTCATCATCATCCTATGAAGGATATTTGATTCTTCCTCTTTTTATTATCGATTCGATGATGGCATGGTCTGTGATGGTCCTTGTTGTCCTAGGTAGGTACTTTCTTTATACTTTTTACCTATGCATCATGTAATCGTGTGTACTTGTAAAAGTTGAAGGCGGCGTTTGAGTAAAAGAACCAAGAGGAAGAACAATGTCCTCGGGGGTATATAAAGCGAATGCAATTTGTGTACAGGGATATTTTATGTCATTGTTGTCCTGCGATGCTGTTATCATGCAGATATCTAAACATGTACAATGCATTGTATAAGATTATAGGTTTCCTAAAATAGACTAAAGAAATACCTAATAAAAAAACAAAATAAGAAAACGTATTGCGCCGGAAAGTAAATTGATTTTTTTTCTTACTATTGATAATAGGGATCCTGTTTTAATTTGAATCTGATGATGGAAAAAATGATTTCAGAGCACATAGAAAGTGAGGGAGGGAGCGTTTTGAATTTAAAGAATGATTTTCTTAAATGTTTTCGGAAAGTAAATCGAAGCCATTTTTGATTGAGAAGCTATGTAGTGCGATTTTTATAAAATTGAACAAAAAATTATGTCAAAGAACGTTTGGCCAAGGCTACAAGGCGATTTTAAAATTAAGTACTCAAAAGATCATTTTTGGCATGGCATAGACCAGATGTCGTCCAAATTCTTCATGTTATTTAAGTATTAAAGATGTTGGCTAACATTGCTCTCTAACGCACGTCATTGTCAAAGGTGGTTAAATTTTGAGGAATGGAAACTAATAGTAAACGTCATTTGTTTTTCTGCATTTAATTTGACATTTATCAATTTAAGACTAACGTAATTTGAACCATGAAAAGACACATCATCGGACAACGCATTGAAGTTCTCCAGGATAGGTTAAAATGGCTGATGGAGTAGGAAACACTTAGGCCAGATTAATGGCCCATTGTGATACCACATAAATCTTGAGGTATATTTTTAATCTCAATGAAAACAGTAAACTTACGAAACCTGAGATATACTTACTTACTGAAGGTGGCGCTACAGTCCAGGGCGGACCTGGGCCTCAACCAACATGCGTCTCCAGCCAACTCGGTCCCCAGCTATAGCTGTCTTCAGTTTTGCAAGCCAAGTTGGTTTAGGTCCTCTCCCACCTGGGTGCGCCACCTGAGTCGCGGTCTTCCTCTACTGCGCCATCCCTCGGCATTGGATTCAAAGACCTTCCGGGCTCTAGCGTTTATGTCCATTCGCTCTACATGACCTAGCCATCTAAGCCGTTGGACTTTAATTCTGCTACTAGGTCAGTGTCGCTGTACAGCCCGTACAGTTCGTCGTTATATCTTCTTCTCCATTCTCCATCTAATCGTACGGGACTGAAAATCACCCGAAGAATTTTTCTCTCGAGGCATCCTAAGACGCTCTCATTTTTCTTTGACAGGGTTCAGGCCTCAGCGCCATAAATTAGAACCGGATGATGAGTGTCTTATAGATGGTAATTTTAGATGATCGAGAGAGGACTACTTCTCAATTGCCCTCTAAGTCCAAAGAAGCAGCGATTTGCAAGAGTTATTCTTCGTTTGATTTCAGCGCTGGTGTCGTTGTTTGTGTTAATAGCGGTGCCTAGGTAGACAAAGTCCTTAACTACCTCAACGTTATAGATGTCCATGGTGACGTTTTGTCCAAGACGTCGTCGTTCAGTGTCCTTTTTAGATGACAGCATATACTTGTCGTGCCTCATTTAACATCAAATGCATCGGTAAGATCTTTTCCGACCGTGATAGAGCTGCCTGCATTCTCCATCGTCATTCTGCACAAACGGATAAGTTTGACAGGGATGCCAAAACTAGACATTGCTCTGTAGAGCTCTTCCCTAAAGATTCTGTCATACACGGATTTAAAATCGATAAAGAGATGGTGGGTATCGATTTGAAGCTCTTGGGTTTTTCCAAGATCTGCCGTAGTGTGAATATTTGGTGGATAGTGGACTTTCCTGGTCTGAAGCCACACTGACAAGGACCAATCAGGTTGTTGACGAACGGTTTCAAACGTTCAGATAATGCGGTAGAGAGGATCTTATACGCAATGTTAAGTAGACTGATGCCTAGTTGGGGCAGTTTAGAGGGTCTCGTTTCTTATGTATCGGGCTTACTATGCTGAGATTCCACTCTTTGGGCATGCTTTCTTCCGACCATATTTTGCAGATGAGTTGGTGCATGCTTCCTACAAAGTCAGCACCTGCTGCTTTTAATAATTCGGCAGCGATGCCGTCAGCTTCAGCAGCTTTGTTTGACTTAAGTTTAGATATAGCTATCTTCACTTCGTCAAGATCGGGTAAGCGGAATTGTTGATCTGCGTCGCCGAGGTTGAGTGGCTCTATCTCCCTTATAGCGGAATTCGGTTCGTCATCGCCTCGTTATATAATTAGGAGAAGTGGTCTTTCATATTCTACTACGATGTTCCCCTGATCGTCTTTACAGGCTTCCGTTCGTGGCTGGTACCCTGGGAGTTTTTTTTTACCTTTTGGTAAAATTTACGAACCTCATTCCTGTTGTGACATCCCTCTATCTCCTCGATCGCGCGTTTCTCATGCTCTTTTTTTCCATCTAAGAAGCCGGTGTTCCTCTCTCCTCTTCTGCTTGTAGAGCTCGTAAGCAGCTCTAGTCCTCCTGTGCAACGGCGTTTTGCTTGCCGGCATTCGTGTCCAACTAGGGGTTTCGCTGTGGTGGCCGTGTGAAACCTAGCACTTGAGAGGTGGCATCTATGATGGCTGCAAGGCAATGTTGCCACTAGTTTACAATGCTTAATGCAGGCAGCGTAGGACTCCTTAAGAGGTTATTAGAGACTCGATCGGAAAAGGACATGGCAGTCTTTTGCGATTGTAGCCGTCTTACGTCGAATCTTCTCACAGTACTTCCTTGTTTTGGCTTTGATCAGGATATCCGTAGCCTTACCTTGGCTACAACGAGGTAGTGGACCGCTCGCTCACACTGTTGAAACTCAAGACTTTTTGCCTGAGTCTAGTGTCAACAATAAATGTATACCCAAATAGACGTTGTCTTTGTTCTCGGTAGCAGTCGAATTAGTATACATCGCAGTCTTTCAGTCTGCTTTTGCCCGGTCCATCCCAGCGCTCTTCTTGGATGAAGGTAATATCTGCCTTGCAGCAGCTTAGGGCTTCCTATAATTGTTTGGCTTCAAGTTGTCTGTGTAAGGGAGCGTCTGTATCCGAGGCTTGTTGGTGCTTCGCACCTAAAGGTATTTTTTACGTGGCTAGGAAGTCACCCCGACGGCACAACCCCCAACCTGAAGGGTTAGATCCTTAGTATAACTCTAAGGACGGGGAATCGAATAAACCACTCCTCACAGGCCCGGGCTCCGAATATGTCGAAGAAGCCCTATGAGGTGTTCACTTAGTAGTTCAACCTTAGTGGAACTGTAGACACCACCGTTGATTCCATTTCAGGATTTCCTCCGCTGCCGTCTGAATAAGGAGAGGTGCCTTAGTGGAAACACTTCTCCCCTTCTCTGTCATTTTTGTTTTTGAGCTAGCCAAAGCGACTGAGAAGGTTAAGAACTGTTTTCTCCTCTTCCTTATCCGTACAGCTTCTGCAAAAGTCATTTGATAATACACCTAGCCGCGTGGCGTGCTTTTCTAGTACACAGTGCCCCGTAATGGTATCTATTATTGAGCTTATAAGCGATCCGCTTAGAGATAGCAAGCCCCATGATCGCTTTAAATCTAGTAAAGCCTAGATGTTTTTTGTGACCTGACACGTGGTGATGTTGTTCCACCTGTTATTTGCCTTCTTTATAGCGTTGTGCATTAGCAATAGTTTAAAAGTAGCCATTGGTACACCAGCATTTGCAAACGTGGAAGAATGGGTTGTACTGTCCTTTTCCGAGTTCATCTTACAGTTACCTGTAATGTTACTATGGCCCGGCACCAAGCAAAGGTGAATGTTGTGCCATCTCCATTAAAGATAATCGACAGTTATGGACTGTTATATAATTTGTAGAGACAGGGTCCAGGGTTTTCTTTAAGCCAGGAGAAGGTTTCTTTTATCGCCAAAAGTTCTGCCTGGAACACGATATAATGTTTGGGAAGGCGAATTGAGAGACTTGATTTCATTGAAGATCCGCTCATACATAGGAAAGTTAATCAGGCTTATTATGATAATGTTGGGGATAAGTGGTTTCGGCAGGACCGTGCTGCTTTCTACGTAGCAGCGTAATCTGACGTGGTGGCTATGTCAATTGACGTGGTGGCTATGTCAATTGGCCCACTAAGATCATGTGATTTGACACAGTTGGGCAAGAGCTAAGGGATAATATGATTTTGCAATTAACGGCACACACACTCAATTATGACTCAGCGTCATAAAAAAATTGGACCATCGTATTGAGAAGTTCCGCCGGGGTCGAGGCGTCATTTGGCCGATACTATGTTCCTTACATAATTGAACCATAACATTAGAATGTTGTTCCCTTATCAACACCTAATTATTTGTACTCATCGTAATGCTCCGCCTCTGTTAAAACTAAGTAGATCTCATTTCTTATAATAATTTGACCTTGATTCACTTTTCCAGAGTCTAATATGACGAACATCTGAAAATTGGCTTCGTTTCACTCTTGAAAAGTGCAATAAGGCTTATTTTTGAAAATAATTCTTATTTCACGGCACAGTATACAAAATTAAAAAAAAAAGTCTATCAATCGCACAGGATTGTACGAAAAAATAACATGACTAGTGACTATTAATGGTGAATTTGGTCAGTGTCAAGATATGTACTCTATGCTAATTTTGTCATATTATGAGTTAATTTTCCGTGCTCCATTTGACTTGTGCATTTTAAACCACTTATAAGCTCTTAAGCTTCCATAAGTGCATAACTTTCCACTTTTTATTTATAAACAAAGAGGGAATATCACTGTCCCGTTGGCACAGCCACGCTATAGCAATTGCTTCGCCTTATGACTATGACGACAGTGAAATCCAAAAATAATAGATATCTCCTCGGTGGTTGAACACTGAAGCACCTTTAAGCGATTGGTTTCCAGCATAATTCGCTAAATGTCATTAAACAAGATCATTGTCCGCGACCGCGAGCGACGGCTACAACTGCGTTGACGATGAAGTCTACGAACGAGGAACCCGTGCCCGTTTGCTTATATCTATCTTAGCTTGTTCCTGTAAACTCTGTATAATGTAGGTACAATCTTGAAATAAGCACTTACCTCAATCAGCCACTGTGTGTGAAGAGAAGGCTAAACAACGAGATCTGGGTAAATTTATGCTCCAGATTGTGCGTATGCCCACTTGATTTGCTTATGACAAATGGTGTCAGGGCATAATTTTGACAAGATTAGCCAAAAAGATGGATCTACCATTATGAAGAAGGTGGTGGTAACGATATGGTGGACCATGTTGGTCTGGTATAGTTCGAGCAAAGGTAAGAGTGGCCCGTTCCGATCTACTTATCATTTAGTGTAATCGCGCAGTTATGATTTTTATTTTTGTTCGACGTTTAGCTAAACGCGTCCGGCGCGTTATTTTTGTTATTATTATTGTGGCCTTAATGATGGTGATCCCTTTATGGCTTCGCACCCACATGCCCAAATCATATCGTGAGGGAGCAGATTCATAGCTTCAAACAAACAAACAAACAAACAAACGTGTCCAGTAGATTTTTCTTTTTGCTCATCGTTGCTCGTGATCACATCGTGCTCTATGGATATGTACCTAACCTATACGAAGATAGCTGATGGAAAACCCTTAGAGAAAGCCACAAGTAAAGAGAAGACTTCTCAAACGATGGTGATGGTGAAGGCGATGACGATGACGACTGCGGTGATGATTATATACGAAGACGCCGAGCGACGGATTGGCAATCAGGCTCCAACTCCAGCTTCAGCTCCAAACAACCAATGTGTGGGCACACCGCACCGTCAAGAAAAACCTACAATTGGAGCCTCGAATTAATGATATTTTATTGTTTCGATTTCAATTATACTTATTGAGTGTGGCACATATCAGAGGATGGATATGGTGGAGTTTATAAGCCACATGGCGATAAAGCGATGGCACATGGGCATCATGAGAGGGAGGTGTTTGTTTTGCCTCTAGCTTGTAGCTTATAGCTTATAGCCCGTACCTTGATGTGCTTTGTGCTTGTGGTGCACACGAGGGCTTGGCATGACGTTTCGTCTTGCCCGTTAAAGGGAATGACTGATCAAGCCATGCTCTGCTCATCTACATCATTGCCATTGTATCTGTAAGCAAGCTACATGTATGTATGTATGTACCGATATATTGTGTCGATGGGCCAAGGGTATAATGAAGAGGATGATGGGTATAAAGTGAGGAGGACAAAAGGTAAATGCGGAGGTGAATAGGTGCGGTCGCTTTTGGAGATTTGCATTAAATTAGTGGATATTTTTTCGCAAGTCGTTTTCAAATTTTCAAAACACACCCAATTATATCCGAGTACCTTTTTTATTATATGAAGATATCAAAGATGTCATGTGCGTGTTGCATTGCATTGCGTATGAAACTTAACATAAAATGTTCTTAAAAGGAGAAAGAAATTGAAAAGTTAAAGAACTGTAGAACCGTAAAGTACTTAAAAAAATGGTATGTACTTGAAAATTGTCTTTTTTTGTTTATTTCACTTCAATGGTGACTTTTAATTCTGAAACCTCCAGCGAAAGACTACAAAAACTCGAAAACTCAAATCATTATTCCTGATCTTCACAGAAATTTCTTCGAAAGAAAATTAAAGGTGGGGTCTTAAAATCAATAAAACAAATAAGTTAATAGATTATGTGTAAAGAATGTAATTTTTAAGTAAGAAAAGGAGGAGATGTTGAAATGGTAGACTTGTGCATTTAAGAGGACACAAGCGTCCACAGGTTTTTCTCAAAACCCACCTCTGTCTATCAACTCCTTCTCTCAGCTCCCCGGGTGAACATGGGGTGACTAGTACCTCAACTGGAGATTGGCTTCAAACCACAGTGAAAAGTTGTTGGGGCAGCAAACGAATGAGGGGGGAAGGGTGTTTCCACTAAGGCACCTCTCCTTATCCAGACGGCAACGGAGAAATTCCCGAGATGGAATCAACGGTCGCGTCTACAGTTCCAGTAAGGTTGAACTACTTAGTGAACACCTTATAGGGCTTCTTCGACATATTCGGAGCAAAGGCCTGTAAGGAGCGGTTTATCCGACTCCCTGTCCTTGGAGTTATATACTAAGGATTTCGCCCTATAGGTTGGGGGTTGTGCCTGGGCACGTAAACAATACCTTTAGTTGCGAAGCACCAACAAGCCTCGGATACGGACGGATTTACTGTTGACGACCCACGCAAGCGAAATAAGGACAACGAACTTCGGATATGCACGTGGAATGTTAGGTCTCTTAACAGACCACGTGCGGCCAAGGAATAAGCGGAGGATCTAGACCGCTATAAAGCAGACATCACCGCCATTAAGGAAATACGATGGGATGGGCCGGAAAAGAAGAGGATGAAAACCTGCGATATTTACTATGGTGACTGCTACCATGAAAACCAACAGCTCATATTTGGATGAGGCTTCGTCATTGGAACCAGATTTAGGCAAGAAGTCTTGAGCTATAGGTGCCTCAAAAAGCGCCTCATGACCATACGCATCAAGGCTAAATTCGGCAACATTAGCCTGATATGCGCACACGCCCCACAGAAGAGAAAGACGACAACGCGAAAGATATGTTCTTCAAGCTCTTATAAAAAACATATGAGCAGTGTCCTAGTTACGATATTAAAACAGTCCTGAGGATTTTAATGCCAAGCTAGGAAGGGAAGACATCTTAAGTGGAATAATCGACTACCACGAAAGTAGAAACATCATAGTGGAACCGCAGTCAATGCTGAGGATATGGAAGGACCACTTCTGCAGACTGTATAACGGTGACGAAGAACTGAATTCCGCTGTCAGGCAGGATGATCCATTCAATGTAGACGACTAAAGCCAACAATCTCGTCCTCCCGACTTAGACGAAGTAAAGATTGCCATATCTAAGTTGAAGTCTAATAAAGCCGCTTGAGCGGATGGCTTGAATGGCGAGCTCTGGAGATAAATTGGTTAGGAGCATGCACCAACTTATCTGTAAGGTATGGTCGGAAGAAAGCATGCCCGATGAATGGAACCTCAGTATTGTTTGCCCGATTCTGAAAAAAAGGAGACCCTCTAAACTGCACCAACTATAATGGAATCAGTCTACTTAACATCGCCTATAAAATCTTCTCTGCCGTAATATGTGAACGCCTAAGGCCCATTGTCAACATCCTGGTAGGTCCTTATCAGTGTGATTCTAGACTAGGGAAGTTCACAGTTGAGCAAATATTCACATAACTTCAGAAAAAAACCAAGAACACCAATCGACCCAACCACCCACCATATTTTCATCGATTTCAAGGCCGTATATGACAGCATCTACAGGGACGAGCTGTATAGAGCCATGTCTAGTTTTGGCATCCCTGCCAAACTCGTCCGTTTGTGCAGGTTGACCATGGAGAGTTCACGCTGCTCCATAAAGGTTGGAAATAAGTTAACAGAACCTTTCGATGTCAGAAAATGTTTTAGACAAGGTTATGCGCTGTCAAGTGATTTTTTTAACATCGTGCTTGAACTTGGATTAAAAAGTTAAAAGTTTTGTAATTTTCCAAAACAATTACATTAAGAGTGCTACGTTTCAAACCACACTGGCATTTCCTACTAAAAGTTTTTTTCCTTATTTATCTGATTTGCCGTTTGTTCCCCTCAATTTCTGACAACACACAGTAAGTTTTGAGAATTCTAAGACACTTTGCTTTAGTTTTTTAGAAGCTGTAGTGCCAATTACGTTATACTAATAATTTAAAATTAATAAAGTTTAACTTCATATTTTTGAAGTAAAGTAACGTTTTCAGGCGTGTGGTTGTCATGAAAAAAACCTATATAATTAAATTTGAGCTTTATTATAAAGACAAAGGTTTGCCATTAAGATTTAAAAATTATTTCGGACTGGCTCGAATAAATTCAAACCAAAAGAACTAATTTTCGAACGAATTGTGTGGTAGCTGTCTCTTGGGCCGTATGTCAGCAATAAAGCGATTATTATTCGATTTCTAGGTTTCAAGTATCTCAGGCTTGTCTTTGTAGACAAAAAACTTAAACTCGCGATTAGAAACGTTTTTCGAAAAAAAAAACCAAAAAGATTCAAAATCACACGTCTATGAAAAACGCCCGTTATGCCATTGGCGTTGCCGCTGGGAAAATCTTCAAAAGACAATTGGCAGTATTCGACACCAAGTAGTGTGGGACTCTTAACCACTAAAACCACTTCTTCATCAGGACCAATCTTGAAGGATCGACTTCCGATTTTTCTTTCTTAAGTTTGTACAATCACTTCGGGGGAAGTTTAAACTTTTAATACTTTCCCATGTTTTTTTAAGACCATAAGCTCATTAGGCTTGGTTCTTATTAACATGTTTTCTAATATTCAAGACTGACTAAATTTCAGAATTAGTATGACTTTGAAGTCTCTTCTGTAACCATTTGTATTTGTTAGTCACGATGTAGATCGGTATTTCTTATGTACCAAAGTGCATTAACTATTCCACGAAGGACTTTGTTTTGGAATTGTTGGATGATTTCGGTATTTGTTTTCTTTGTACTGCCCCATAATTGGTTTACAGCATTATTTTGTTTTGGATTGATAAATCAGAGTTGTTACCAAGTAACCAGCACGTTTTTCTATATTTCAAGTTTAGTTCTTCTTTTTTCTTTTTGATGTGCTCTTTCCACTTTAACTTTGCATCCAAAGTCATTCCAAAGTATTTGGCCGTATTAGCTTAAGGTACAGCTTGATTATTAATGATTATTGGAATATTGTTTATCTTTTTATGTGTAAAGTTTATATGTGAAGATTTTGATTCATTGAGTTTGATAGGCCATTTTTCGGTCCAAGCTCTTACTGTGTCGACGGTATTTTAAAGTTTTACTGCTGCCTTAGAGACACATTTGTCGAGTACCAAAATTGGAGTATCATCTTCAAAAGTAGCCATTATTGTGTGATTACTAACTGGAATACCCCTTGTGTATAGTAAATACAGGGTAGGACCTAGGACACTTCCTTCTGGTACACTTGATTCTATTTTCTTCAATTCCGAGTATTCTTGATCCTACCTTACTCTTAACAATCGGTCTGAGATGTACGATTTTAATATTTCAAAGTACTGCCTGGGAAGATCCCTCTGCAGGATGTACTTAAGTCCCTCATGCCAAACCTTGTCAAAAGCTCGAGCAACATCTAAGAAAATAGCTGAACATGCTTGTTTTTCTTCTAATGCTTTTTCTATTACATCCTATATTCTATGAACTTGGTCTATCGTGGAATGTTTATTTCTAAAGCCAAACTGATAGTTTGGGATTAACCTTCTTTCTTCTAAGCTTTTGCCATAATTGGTATTCGCGATATTGGTCTTTAAGCCGTCACTTCTGTAGATGGTTTATGTTGCTTTGGTATGACAATTTCTTCAGCAATTTTCCAATGGTGCGGGACATACCGATTCTTAAGGCATGCATTTATTATATATTGGAGTTTTATGAAGGCTTTCAATGGCATTTCTTTCATAACCTGAACAGTAATTAGATCGTAACCTGGTGATTTTTTATTAGATAATTGATGTAAACACATACTTTTTATTTCTTAAAGTCTTACAATTGGTATTTCACTTTCATCTATCTTATCAACAAACTTTTAGCTATTTTCAGCCACGTTTGATGAGTATGGCTTAAAAACATTCGCAAGATGTTCAGCGAAAAGGTTAGCTTTTTCTTTCGGGTTACCGATCCATTTCCCATCTTGAGATTTCAAGCTCTTGGCTGCTTTCCATAACGAATCATCGGTTGAAGCATCAATCTTTAAATTCCTTAGGAATGTACTGAGTGAAATATTTTTGAATATGTAAATTTGTTTCTTAAGATTGTTGCTTATACAGTTAAACGTTGTTTTATCATCTGGAAATCTAGTATTTTGCCATTTTCTTCGAGCTCTTCTTTTCTCTATTATCAAATCTCTTATCTCGAAGGTATATTTTATTTCATTTTGTCTTCTATTAGAAAATGTTGGAGTACTTTATTCAGCGGCCTGTTGCACATCAGCCATAAATTGTTCCACTCCATGGTCAATTTGCTCGATTGTATCCATGGGAGATCTTAAATTTATAGAACTTAAAAGCCTTTTTTCAAAATCACTCCAGTTTGTTTTCTTATTTACAAGCTTTGGATTACTTATTTCTAGTACTTCCGATTCACTTAGTGATAGAATCACTGGAGTATGATCTGATGGCAGGTCATAATTCTACCAAAAAGTCAATAACGTCTGGTATTTTGTTAGTATCTGAAGGCCAGTAAGTTGGCGACCTGGAGGAATATAATTCGCAATTGTATTTACGGCCTGCTTGGAAAATTCCTTTTCCTTTTGTTTATATAAGTCTTGAACCCCAATGGGTGTGTTTTGCATTGAAGTCTCCACCAACAAGCAAGTTATGCCCAAGAAGATTAAATTGATCTATATCATCATCTTTCGTCGGGAAGCGCCTTGGTGGGCAGTATATACCTGCTATCTTAAACTCTTTCTTTTTCATACCGATACTAATAGTTGTTACGTGCATATTTCCACTAGTAAACTCGGTTACTTCTTAATGTTTTAAGCTTTCTTTTATAAGAATCGCCGATCCATCTTTTGCCTTGTCAGCTGGATGTGGAGCGTGGTTACATGAATAGTTTTCTATTACACTATCTAGACTTTGCCCATTGGAGAAATGAGTTTCGGACACCAGGCAAATAACGATATGTTCTAAATCTAAAAGGATTTTTGATTCGGATGAATGTTGTATAAGACCGTTTGCATTCCATGTAGCTATTTTAAGTGTTCTGTCCATCATTGTTTTTTAAGAGCGACTTTTTCGCTTAGCATTTTGATATTCAAATACTGTTTATCAATGCTTTGAAGAATAAGTTGTAGCATTTCTTCTATGGAAGTTTCTTCATTCTTCCGCACATTTTTAACCATCCAGTTTTGCTTATGAAATATTGTACTTTTTATGTGACTCTACTCAATTCGTTTAAAATGTTTGACTTGTGCCTTCATTTCTGTTTTTGTCTTAAGCTTAGTTTAAATAGTTTTTTATGCAATGTGGAATTTTCCAAAAAGATATTCCATTTTGAAAAATCCAATATTTGGGCAGCTGTCACTTTTTAATGTGTCATCTTTTGAAATTTGACAAGAACAATCTATGCCATTACTAAAAATGTATGAACTTTGAATTTTTTATAAAAATCACCTTTATTTAAATTACAAATATAAATTATTTCCTGTGTTAATAACATAATCTTGGACTACACGATCAAATTCTCGTAAAACACCTTCGTGCATTTTATAATAAATATGACATTGCAAATGGGACTGTCAAGTAAGATGAATTGTCATTTGAAACTCGCCAATTCTTTTAACTTACAGTTTCTAAAATACCGCCAAAAGCTAAAAACCAGATACCTAACAATGACCCAATAAACTGACCAAAATAATATTTCTATAATGTCAATAACAAATTATATTTAAAAAAAAAATAAAACATTAAATTCAATAAATAATATAATAAATTTGTAGCTGCTGAAACCCATGTACTAAAAGCTCAAGGTTTATGGTTTCGAAATGTGCTTTTGTATAAACTTTATTTCGAAATAATTTTTGGCGAATGACTTTTATTTATACTCTTTTTAAACACTCTGTCCACTTTGATTTTCCCGTCGAATCCGCGTGTGTCGTGAGAAATTATATACGAGCACACCAACAGAATTCCCCGAAGCACACTTAACACTTTGTTGAAAATGGCTATAAGCCGCTTGGCTTAGAATCGCAGTCATTGATGGCGCTTAAATGACTTATCTGTTCGCATAAAACCACCTAACCTGTGCGACTTGGCCGAGTTGATCACTTGTTACTGTGTGTTTAGTTTGTAGTTATGAGCACCGCACATTGCATGCATGACATGCACTGCACAGTGCACAGTGCACAGCGCAGCCGCAACTGATCCAAGGAGCTATACCGCATGATCAACTACTATGGATGGCTATGTGTACCAATAACCCACCCAGGGAGAGCGCGACGAGGATCAACGACAATGACGACGGCGCGACTATGTCGACTACGACGAAGCGACGAACAACGAGACTTCTACAACGATGACGCTTAGAAAGGCCATAGTGTCTACAACGCTCACTGCGATAGCATCACAGGTTGACTCTATGGGCTTCGAGAGGGTTTCCTCACCTGGCACTGGCACTAGCTTTAGCACATACTGCATCGCCATGGATATACATAAGTACCGAAAGTCTATATTTGCACTTAGATATCAAAATGTGATGTGAATTGACTTTGGAAAATCTCGAAAGGTATTCTTCTTTGGAGTTGTTCATTCTCCTGGCGCGCACTGTGTCGATGTTATGGTATTCGCCAGTGTTGCCGCAAATTTTTAATGTTGTGGGTTTCAATAGCTTAAAATATACAGATTGAAAAATACAGCAGTCCGTTGAGAACTACAGTCTTATAGAATGACTTAGAACACTCAACCATTCCTGTGTGCGAGTAATATTGTCAGGGATGGAGGGGACCTACAATTTGAGACAATTTCGAACGCCTTATTTCAGAAATTACTCTTAGAGAATTTATCAATTCCTCGCAAGAGGCGGTACCCGTGAAAAAAAAACTTTAGATGGGACAGGTAGGGCTTAAACCCAGCCCCTCTGGTATGACAGTCCAAGGCACTAACTACCACGCCACGGCTACTAAAAAATTACAGATTATTATTTCATTTTGGAATTCATATTGAAACTTTCGTTTTTAGTTCAAGAATTATTAAAAATCCTAGTTTACACATCAATCTTTTATTTCGCCAAAATTTTGTGACTTCACGTCAGCTTTTTTAACTGATATTTCATAGTTTTTCAGTTTAATTTTTTCTCAAAAAGGGTAACACGGCAACACTTTTTAAGGTGCTTTTGTTGCCATTACTCCCCTATGTCCCGAAAAACTTCGATCCTCTTTACCTTCAAGTTGTTGTTAAATTTGGCATTCCATTTGGGGGCCTCAGCTCAGCCTCCAACGTTCAGCCTCAGCATCAGCATCAACTTGGAAGAAGTATTTAACATTTTTGATGTTTTCGTGAGGTTAGAAAGGTGATTTCATAGATTCGATTCCTTTTGTTTTGATGCGCGCCTTCAAAAAGGCATTTTTTGGTCTTGTATTTGTTTCACTTTGGATTTGTAAAAAGAAACAAAAATCCAAATGGAAATGACAGATCACTATCGATTCAGGCAGTGTGATAGTGGACAATTAGAAGGACGGCGATAAAATTGTTTTGTTCCAGATAAGAAGACAAAGTAGAGTGATGAAAACCTATTTAAAAGAGGATCTATTGTGCTATACCTTTGATTGGGAATTTCGCCTTACTTAAGATCATTGCAGACGAACTGTGTATAAGATGAATGAAAGATGACCTGTATGATAAGAATCTATGGGCATGATGCATTTTTAACAAGACTAGGGCTATTGTTGTCAGTGTTCTCCTTCCTCACGCTCTCTTCGAAGAGTTTGACAAAAGTTAGGTTGTGAACTTCTATATATTCTTATAGGGATTAGCGAGCAATTGTTTCGCAACAATGTGAAGTTTAAGGACATACTTTAATAGATGTCTTGCTCGTATCAACATTTGAACATAATATTTTTATTTCACAATGTGTAATATGATTCAACAGCTGAAAAGATGCAAAAAAGTAATTTTGCGATTGAATCAATTTATTGGATTTAGATAATATTAGCAGAATTTCTATTAAGATTTAGAGTGTGTATAATGGGCTCTTCAGGTGTTATAAATTCTTTGAAATTTGTGATTTAGCGTTGATATTGAGATATTGAATGTATGAAAAGTGAAACACTATAAGATTAGAGTTTTCCTTTCAAAACATTGATTTTTAACTCTAGATGGTGCTGAAAGGACTTAAAGAAAAAACAAAAGGTGTAAGTACGGGAACGGGTAGAAATGCAGTATTTTAAAATATTGTATGGTCATAAACATAATGCTGTATGGTTAATTTTCTATGTTTCAAAATATTTTACATTTAAAATACTTTACCACTAAATGCGGTACTGTCAAAATACTGTATTTCCAAATATTGTATAGTACTGGATTTTGATTTTGTTTTGATAGAAAAATTAGTTTTTTTTTGCAATTGTTGATTATGATTGGAACTATAGAGAAACTTCATAGCGATTATGTTAGAGCCATTTTATCGCATTGAGAAAAAAGATTAGGTCTCTCATCTTTGTCTCAGATAGCTCATCAAGTTCGTGAAATAATGCTTTTCCAAAGTATTTCATTCTAGTGTTTGCCAAAGCAGGACATTTGCAGAGGAAATAGATTATCGTTTCACTTTCTCTTTGGTCACTACAACTACGGCAAAAGGTATTGTAAGAGATGCCCAACTTCTCCGCATGAACTCCTATAGGCCAATGTCCGGTACAAACTGCAACAATCCTGGATATGTCTTGCTATAGCCTGCATAGAGGATCGCTTGTACGGGTTTTATTATAGGTGGGCCACATCTTCCTAGATATAATGCAGTTGGGTAAATTGGTCCACCTTTGGTTTGATTCAGTTTGGTAGATGGAAAAGATTTTATCCTTCATAGCACCAAGAGGAATGTTAACCATTTCCGCAAGTGAGCTATGAAGGGCCTGGCTAGCTTGTCAGCCCGTTCATTTTCCACGATACTACTATGGCCCGGAACCAAGATCAGGGTGACCACGAGCGACATTGCTGGACCAATTTAGATGAAGATGTGGCCGAGTTAATGGCTTTGAAAGCTGCCTGACTGTCTGTGAAGAAAGCCGCATTTCGATTTTGGTTTGGGTTTTGTTTAAGTATCTTACATGCCTCCCTTATTGAAAAACGCTAGCAAAGTCAGGAAGCCTTAAGGATTTAGCTACATTTAGGGACTCAGAAAAGATCCCAGAACCAACTCCGCACTCCATCTTTGAGCCGTCAGTATGGTTGTGTCGAAACCTATCGACACGATGTCATCCTCCCAATCTTCTCTGGATGGGAAAATAACCTTTAAACCCATACTAAGGCTCAAAGTAGGAGTGCAGTAGTCAGTGTCTACTGAGATAATATCTGAGGGAATCAATTTCGTAGTGTTGCTGTGACCATAAGGTTTTGACAACCAGCTGTTTGATTCCTTCAGCCTAATTACGCTGCAGTAAACTATGTATTTAATATAAAGGTCGATTGGTAGAAGATCCAATACAACGTTTAAGGCGACCGTTGGGCAAGTACGCATGGCCCCTGTGGTGCCCACCTTACAATCGAACCATATGTAAAGATTAAGTTTCCAGTTTAGTTTAGGGTCGAGTATAACTCCCAAATATTTTGCACTGGAGGACAATGATAGGATTTGACCTTTGAGTCGATGTAATATCTGCATAACGTTTCTTCGTAACACTGTTGGAACAATCGGCCGAACCCTACTCTCAGAAGCATCACAATAAATTGGACAATTTGCTCCTGGAAGAGTAAGTAATTTAATTATTAAAAAATTTGGGCTGAATTTATATTCTTTAGTTAGCTGTTGTAGTTCTTCGTCTTTGTCTTCGGCGGCTAGGTCTTCTGTTTGTTTTGTTTACTTCAGAAATTCTCGTTAGAAAGTCGGCAACATTGTTCTCAGAACCCTTGATGAAATGGATATCTATGCTGAACTGCGCGATGAAATCCAACTGCCTGATTTTTTTCTTGAAGGCATAGACCAGCGGCTTGTGGTCTGTGTGGATGCTGAATTGTCAACCTTCGACAAAGTTAAGAAAATGTTTGACACTAGAGTATATGGCCAAGAGCTCACGGTCATATGTACTCTGCTTACTTTGTGATGGTGTCAGTTTTTTCGAAAAAAATCCCAAAGGCTGTGCGACTCAATTGGTGCAGAACTGCCCCAACTGCGATATCTGAAGCGTCCGTTGTGAGGGAAAGTGGAGCGTACACGACAGGGTGCACCAAAAGTCTAGCATTGGCTAAGCCGGACTTGCATTTATTACTTAGCTACTGATTTTTTGACCCAAGAATCTAACTTCTTCTCGATCTAAAATGCACTTGGAAGCATTTATTGTTAGACCGTACTCACTTATCCGGTGGAAGACTTGAAGCAGGTGTTGCGTATGTTCGTGCTCGTCCCTGGAAGCGATGATGATGTGATCGATATAAGGGAAAACAAAATCTTCAAATTCCCTTAGCACTTCATGCATATGACGCAGAAACGTTTGTGCTGAGTTTCGCATACTGAAGGCCGAACGAATGTCATCTAACTTCTTGGGATTTGATTGTACGCCCTCTCTAGATCGATCGTAGAGAAAATTTTGTTTACCATACAAAAACAGATACGTCTTGAGCGAAAGGCAGGGGATATCTATCGGGCGTTGTTTTTGCATTGAGAGCTCTATAGTCCCCACAAGGTCTCCACTTGCACTTGCCCAGTTGCTTTTTGATGGTCAGCAAATTCCTCTCTCCATTAAGAAACGAAATTCGTCTTGTGCAGCTTTTAATTTTTCGTTATTTAGTCTTCGGGCACGGGCAAACACTGGCGGGCCGTTTGTCTCGATGTGATGTGTCGTGGCTACACCTTTTGTTGAGGTTCGGGCATTAAATTGGGTGAGGTGATTGAATTGTTGTAACAGATTATTAATGTTATAAATTGTTAGGCTCACACTATCTCCAGCGGTTATTGCAGCTCTCGATGTGACGTTTGTGGTGCTGTCTATGAATTGATTACGTTTTCAGTCGATGAGAAGTCCAAAATAACTTATAAAATCGGCTCCCATGAAAGGCCTAGAAACATCTGCTATTACGAAGGACCAAGAAAAAGCGCGTCGAAGTCCCAACTCGATAGTCAAATTTCTCGTGCCGAATATTTTGATTTCATTCATTGTAAGCTGCAGGCAAAACTGAAATGTCAGCTCCGCTGTCAATTAAAAATGTATTTTTCGATGATTTGTCGTGAACAAATAATCTGCAAATGTATTGGTCAGTGTGTTCACTTTGCTTGACCAACACATCATAATTCAGTTTTTTGATGACATTTGCTTGAATTGGCACGGTCCAGCCTATTCCCAAATAAGGCCAATCTTTCTCACCCTCTACTTACCTACCGATTGCACTTACGTCTCTTCTTTCCAAGGTCATGGAAACGCTGATTAATTATCAGCTCAAGAAATATCTGGAAGATCGAAAACTTCTTAATGACCGGCAATATGGCTTTCGTAGCAATAGGTCCACTAGTGATCATGGTTCATCTCAACGAACAGTGAAGCAAATCTTTACATCTCTTTGGAGAAAGTAGGATCATTGATCTTTATATTTCAAACGCATTTGATAAGGTTTGGCATCAGGCTTTCTTATTAAAAATGCTTGCTTTTGGTTTTCATGAAACCCTCCTTCATTGGATTAGTAACTGCCTTTCAGATCGTTCAATACAAGTAATATTGGATCGGTTCAAGTTTGAAAACCACAAAATAAATGCTGGTGTACCACAGGGCTCTGTTTTATATCCAACACTCTTTCTCATTTTTATTAATGATTCTCTTGTCTTCAGCTTCTAATATAATATATTGTATAGCTGACGATAGTACTCTTAGCTTTTCATATTTGTTTTCAGATTCACATCCCTCTTCTTTGGATGTGAAACTGCAACGACAAAATATGATTTGCTCATTAAATTCTGAAGGCTTTACCAGGCTCAATATTTCCCACTCATTACAATATGAAGACATTCAAAACTGTGTAGGTATTTGCACCTCCTTTCTGATCCTGTCGTACCTTTCTAATTGCTCGCATTGTGTATTACTATTATAATTGTATTCATAACCCTTTTAGTTCAATATACAAAAAATGTATTGTATATATGTAATGTATTGGAGCAATAGTCCGTTAAGAAATAGGGTCTACTAATTTAAAATTTTCAACCATCTCTGGGTGCGAGTAACTTTCTCAGGGATGGAAGGGACCTACAGTTTTAAACCAAATCCGAACGACTTATTTTAGAAATCACTTTTTATGACAGAATTACTCTTGGACAATTTGTTAATTTCTTGCATGCACTCTCCGTAAAAAAAACTTTAGATGGCATAGGCAACGAGCAGTAATCGAACCCAAGACCTTTGACACGACAATGCAATGCACTAACCTTCATGCCAGTGGAACTACTACTATAATTCCCATAGTCGAAGCAGATTATCTTTTGATAATTCGCAGTCCGTCAAGGAATTAACTGTTCAAAAAATTTCACGTCATTAGCGTACACAAATGTCATTTATAACACAACAAATAGCAACCGACTAAGGTGGCTACCTTGAGGTACACCATAATTAACAATAAACAATAAAAATGTAATATACATAAATTGATTTTTGAACAGTAGAGTTTCTTTTTACAAATGTATGGTTATTACAATACAAACTAGAGATTCAAAGAGTTTTGAGATAGTTTTAGGTCAAGAGTTGCAGATAAAATGCTTGGAACCTTTTTTGTGAGTTGTTTTGAGAAACGCATAGTTCCATAAACCCGTGAAAATGAGAAATGAGTTAAACAGAATAAACAACGGGTATTAAAAGTGTTTTTAACATATTTTAAGCATGATTTTAAGCAGGAATGATGTATTTAGGTTTTCGTAAAGCCTTAGAAGTTTTTCAAGTTTCAGAGATCGAATGAATTGATCAGTATTTGAAATAAAGGTCGAGCTATGGCTAATTTAAAAAGAGTCTTTAAAAAAACAGTTAACACCGTTTGTACAAAATTTAGGGTTCTGAATTCATTCTTCTTTATATGACATGCTTGGAGGACCTGTCAAATTACCATTAACAGTCAACATACTTCTAAAATTTCGAAGATTTACCTTAAGTTCAATTTTACTGTTTGGAACAGACTCTTTATAAACATAATTCAAATAGATAAAAAATTAATTTCTGATTACCAGGTCGAAGTCATAATCGGCATCAGGTATCAGCACTTGGCTGGCTACATTTTTCTCGAGTCTTATTGCTTTTATTTGTTAAGCTTTTGATATGCTAATCAAGCAATGGTAGATTTTTACAACTTTGAGTTTAATTTTGTTCTCTAAGAAAAAGTAAATAATATTTTATAAAACTTCAAAATAATATCATCTTAATTTAAATTTCAGCATTTATGATATCTTTGATGTTTTTGAGTGCGTTTAGTTGAATAAGTCCAATGGGCAATTGTGTTGGTATCACAAATGCACTAGTATACATGTAAAGGGTTGTAAACAAATGTTTTACATATGTTTTTTTACCATAATGTTCAAATGGTGTAGACATGTGCATTCAAGAGGACACAAGCGACCTTGGAGTTATACTAAGGATCTGGCCCTCCAGGTTGGGGGTTGTGCCGTCGTGGTGACTTCCTGGCAACGTTAACAATACCTTTAGTTGTGAAGCACCAACAAGTCTCGGATACGTATGGATTCACTGTTGACAACCCACGCAAACGAAATAAGGGCAACGAATTTCGGATCTGTACGTGGAACGTTAAGTCCCTTAAAAGACCACGTGCAGCCGAACAATTAGCGGAAGCCCTAAACTTCTGCAAGGCAAATGTTACCGCCATCCAAGAAGTGCGATGGGATGGACCGGCAAACGCAAACTAAAAGACTGCGACGTATATAAAGGCGACTGCTACCGAGAACAAAGACAGCGTCTATTTGGGTGTGGATTTGTTGTTGGAACTAGACTCAGGCAAAAAGTCTTGAGTTTCAACAGTGTGAGCGAGTTCACCACCACCACTAACAAGGAACCCCTGGTTTGACGACGAATGCTGGCAAGCACCCGCAGCGAAACAACAGCAACAAAACGGCTCTGCACAGGACGACCAGAGCTGCTCTCGAATTCTACGAGCAGAAGAGGAGAGAGAAACACCGGCTTCTTAGATGAAATAGAGAAAGCATGAGAAGCGTGAGATCGAGGAGATAGAGGGATGTTACAACAGGAATGAGGTTCGTAAATTTTACCAAAAGGTACAAAAAAACCTCGCAAGGGTACAAGCCACGAACCGAAGCCTGTAAGGACGATTAGGGGAACATCGTAGTAGAACCGCAGTCGATGTTTAGAATACGGAAAGACCACTTCTCCAAATTATATAACTGCGATGACGAACTGAATTCCGCTGTAAGAGAGGTAGAACCACTCAACCTCGGCGACGCAGATCAACAATTCCGCCTACCCGACCTTGACGAAGTGAAGATAGCTTTAAACTTCAGTCAAACAAAGCTACTGGAGCTGACGGCATCGCTGTCGAACTTTTCAAAGTAGCAGCCAAAGACTTCGTAAGGAGCATGCACCAACTCATCTGCAAAATATGTTTGGAAGATAGCATGCCCGAAGAGTGGAATCTCTGCATAGTGTGCCCGATACATATGACAGCATCTATATGGAAGAGCTATACAGAGCAATGTGTAGTTTTGGTATCCCTGTCAAACTTATCCGTTTGTGCAGAATGACGATGGCGAATGGAGAAGGTCGAAAAAAAGATCTCACCGATGCATTTAATGTCAAAAAAGATTTTAGACTAGGCGAAGCACTGTCATGCGACTTCTTCAACATCGACACTAGAGGCACAATCTTCCAAAGGTCCATCCAATTACTAGGATACGCAGATAATATTTACATAATTGGAAGTTCAAAGCGTGATGTCAGTGGAGCGTTTTTGCGACGGAAGCGAAGAAGATGGTTTTAGTTTTCAATGAGGGCAAAACCAAGTATATGCTGTCATCAAAAAAGGACACTGAACGACGACGTCTTGGACAAAACGTCACCATGGACAGCTTTAGGCACCGCTATTTACACAGACAACAATACCAGCGCTGAAATCAATTGAAGAATAACTCTTGCAAAAGCAAATCCTTCTTTGGACATGGAAATCAATTGAGAAGTAAAGTCCTCTCTCGAGCATTTTAAATCACCATCTATATCACACTCATCATCCCGGTTCTCATTTATGGCGCTGAGGCCTGAACCCTGTCAAAGAAAGATGAGAGCGTCTTAGGGTGCTTCGAGAGAAAAATTCTTTGGGTTACTTTCGGTCCCGTACGCATAGATGGAGAATGGAGGAGAAGATATAATGACGAATTGTACGGGTTGTACAGCGACACTGACCTAGTTAGCAGAATTAAAGTCCAACGGCTTAGTGGGCTAGGTCATGTAGAGCGGATGGACATCAACGCTCCAGCCTGGAAGGTCTTCGAATCCAACCTCGAGGGACGGCGCAGTAGAGGAAGACCGTTACTTAGGTGGCTCACCTAGGTGGGAGAGGACCTCAACCAACTTGGAGTGCGAAACTGGAGACATCTAGCTTGGGACCGAGCTGGCTGGAGACGCGTGTTGGTTGAGGCCCAGGTCCACCCAGGACTGTTGCGCCACCTTAAGTAAGCAAGTAAGTAATGGTTCAAATCAGTTTTGTATATGCGTCATGAAGCTGAAGACAAAATTGTACGTATTTGTAACAAGTGTACATCATTATGATCGGTCTGTCTCTAAAAGTACTTACATACATATGTGTATGAAAACACATTTAGCCTGTCATTTCCGAAGCCAACCAACCACAAATATTGGACCAAAAAACCCGAAACATTTCGTGAAACTTTCTACTACAATCAAAAATAAATTAAGGGATCACTCTTGTTTTCAAGCTTATGCGTCCAATAATCGTCTTCTGTCAACCTAATAAGGGTTATAGGGGTCCGCACTTAAATTTTCGCAGGGACAGTAGCAGTGGTACGGTTGTGGTTACCGCCAACATGTGCACCAACTTCACACTTTCACTTACAAAAAGACCTCGACTTTCAACCTATTTGAATTAAATTAATATAAAACAGCCACATATAAATATTCAAACATACGATAGTATATAAATAATCTTTACTAAGCTTGTATATGTACTAGATTGTGTTTAAACATTTTTAAATATACTGTTAGGTTGTCATCTCATGCATGGCGTCAATTAGATGTCATGGTTTGAGGAGCGATCTACGCGCTTAAATAGATCCAAGAGATATACGAGTGTACCAATCTTCCATGTTCAGAAAAGTCCTCCCTGTAATCTTCAGCGCTGATGTGACGAACACAACGACGACGAAGACGCGACGCAGATGGTTACTTTTCCCAGTACGTGTACCTTCTACCATACCCATAGCCATAGTGGTTGACTGTTAATCACCCAGTTTGTGGGCAGCGAGCGTAGAAACCGTATAAACGTTACTTCAAGATGCATTCACCATTAAATTTCAGCCAGTTGGCGGTGGTGGCAAAAACGTGGCGACAATTTTTATATCTAAAGCTTAACACAGGCACATAGATACATAGGTTTAGATATTTCTAGCCTCTCTTTTGAGGTCTACCTATTGTTTTAAGTTTAGGTTTAAAGATACGACTTTTGGAACTCATATGAAACAAACAAATAAATAAATAAAACAAAATCCAAAACAACAACAAACTATTTTTGTGACATATTCACGTGCAGTTGGAACAATTTATGTGCTGTTAAACGAGAAAGTTGAGCGAAAAATTGTTATAGAGGGAACTCTTATTTTGTGATGTGATGGCTTCAGCTTTTATATTTATAAACCTTTTTATATAGTTTATGTGTGATGATAGCCCCCGTTTGGGTAAGTGGTGAAAGAAGCCACAAAATTGTGATTAATTTTGAATTGTGTCTGTCGAAATTCACGAAATCATCTCGCACGATTATAAGTCGTTTTCCTGATGGAACCAACTTCCATACAACATTTATAAAACACATCAGCTACTTGAGAAACTTAATTGGAATATTTTTCACTTTCACGCGCACAGGAGACTTTTTTTCTTCTATTTCTCATTGCCTTTCGACACACATAAGGTTTTTATTTTGTATAAAGTCTTTTGGACCAAATTAATAAAATTTTATTTTAATTCAAATTCCAAAATGTTCCTTGGTTTAAGTGTAGGAGTTGCAAAGGTGGCAGTGGGTTTTAACAAATTAATTTAAACAAACGAAAATGTCTTCCTCAAAATTTGAGGTCACAACTTAATTTTCACTTAAAAGAGGTAAAGAAAGTTTAAGCAGTTCGAAGCAGATTTGAACTTTTTCCTTGGAACACAATATACATAAATATTAAACGTTTTATTCGATCCCTTCACATTTAATTAAAAAACAAATTAGGTGGCGCAACAGTCCATGAAGAACCAGGACCTAGTGCCTAACAACTCTCAACCATTCCTCTGTGCGAGTAATATTGTCAGAGATAGAAGGGACCTACAGTTTATATGCCGAATCCGAATGGATAGTTTGAGAAAGCACTTTTCATGACAAAAATTAGTCTTGGAGGATTTGTTAATTCCTCTCGAAAAGCAGTACCCGTGAAAAAAGTTGGGTGGCACAGATGGGGATTGAACCCAAGACCCCTTGCATGCCACCATGCCTATTCTACTTAAAACTAAACCCTAAAACTATAAAACAAGTATGTAAGCCGGCCAAGGCTTAAAACCCCATCCCGACTACCCACTATCAAGTGCCGATTGAAGCCACCAAAACTGGTTCTCCTGCTTCACTCTATCAGTTCGGTCCCGTTCGGACACAGCCCTACTGAACCGAAGGAGCTCCGCTCCACCTTGTGCCATGACGTCCCGATTGTACGGGAGTCGCCTATTCGCGGTTCGTTGTCTGACGTGGTAGATTAGCGGAACTGCCAATCTATCCTGTATCAGATCGCAGACGCCCCGAAAATTAAATTGTTGGTCGAAGACATATGTAGCTCTTGCAATGTGACCTCGAACGAGTTTTATCACGAAATTGGCAATTGGCCTCGTTGGAATAGTAATGCACGTAAGAAGATTCGGCTGTTCGATATAAGCCGGTACAGCGTCGTAAACACTGCAGCTCGAACACCCGAAACTTCTCTATCTGGGAAGGGGCAACGTTGAACCCCACAGGACAACCATAAATGATCATCGGCCGTATAAGGGCCATGTAGCAAATTACCTTCACTCTGGGGTCAAAGCGATTGCTAAAAAACTGTCGTTTCGTCAGAGCGAAGGCTCCTCTGGCCCTGTTCAGAGCAGCATTTATATGTCTGTCGAAATATAAATACTGATCTAATAAGATACCGAGGTACTTCAATACACTTTCGGGCCGTTTTGTAAGCAATTAGATCGTCGGCGTACGCAATTGCCTTTGTAAGACTACCTATCAGATCGCTGGTGTAAATGCTGAAGAGAATTCGCGAATTCATCGCTCCCTGTTAAAGACCATTTTTAATTGAGAATGTTGTGGTAGAAGTTACATTGCCACTTTTGACAACAGACTTTCTGCCGCTGAGCATATCATAAAGTATATACAACAATGGCTAACCATACGGTGTTAAAGGTCTTTTCCAAATCAACCAGAACAGCACCTGTGCATTGTTGTTTTGATTTATTCCATTGGATATCAGAAACGAGTTTAGAAGCAGCATGAATTGTGTCATGACCCGCCTTGAACCCGAACTGTTTATCCGGAATTATTTTTTTGTTCGCAGCCCACTTAGTCAGAGCACTATTGATGATCTTTTCGAAAACTTTGCTGATGCTTGGAAAAAGACTTATCGACCGAAGATTTGACGGGTTGGAGTTATCCTTTCCCTTTTTCCGGAGAGGATGAACCACGGCGGTCTTCCAATGCACTGGATAATACACATTAATCAGTGCATTGTTGAAGAGTGTGGTGTAAATGTCAATTGCCTCCATCGGTAAATGTCTTAGTACAACGTTGGATATACCATCGATACCTGCTGACTTTTTGTTTTTTATTGAATTGAAGATGAGCTGAAGCTCAACCTTCGTCACTAACAAGGGACTTGCTCCCGTTTGCTCGGCGATCATGGCATTTGTCAAGGAATCGTCATTGAACCGCATGAAACCGCTGTTCTCAGATCACCATTGTGTGATATCATTTCGAAGGTAAAAGTGATTAAGTAGGGCTCTGTTTTCCAGGTCGTGGTTGGAGCGAATGCTAACATTTAACTTGTACACTTGCTGGAAAGCAGCTCCCACCGGCTCCACTTTATCCTACGGATCTTCAATTATGTATAAGTCATCGTCAAAGATGGCTTCTTCTGGATCTATTTGCGCTGTCCTGAGTATGTCTTTGTTCTTTTCGGTTCGTTGGAGTTTCAGACTCGGATGGTCATTGTCGTTCTTTTTCCTGAATATCTTGTTTATTTTGGGAAACATACTAGAGTCATTGGAATACAGTCAAACGCACTAACCATCACGCTATGGGTACAACGTTTAACTATTAAGGCTTTTAATCGAAATTCGTTTAATACAATTAACTGTTGAACCTCTTTTATGGACTCTGTTTTAAAACTATTATTCAAACATTTATCCACTTTTATTGATCAATCATTAAACTAAATCAAAATTTCTAATAAGACAAATGCCTCCTGAATAATTTGGATTTTGACCGTACCATAGTTCAGTTCACCAATTGATCGAATAACCAAGTGATTTTTCGAGAGAGGACTTTATTTCTCAATTGCTTTCTAAGTCCAAAGAAGCAGTGATTTGCAAGAGTTATTCTTCGTTTGATTTCAGCGCTGGTGTCGTTGTCTGTGTTAATAGCGGTGCCTAGGTAGACAAAGTCCTTAACTACCTCAAAGTTATAGCTGTCCATGGTGACGGTTTGTCCAAGACGTCGTTGTTCAGTGCCCTTTTTCAACTGCATATACTTGGTCTTGCCCTCATTGACCACTAAACCCATCTTCTTCGCTTCCTTCGCAATGCTCAAAAACGCTCCATTGACATCACGCTTTGATCTTCCAATTATGTCAATATCATCTGAGTATCCGCGTAATTGGATGGACCTTTGGAAGATTGTGCCTCTAGTGTTGCCGGTTGAGTTTTGCACAATTCTTTCCAGAACGATGTTGAAGAAGTCGCATGACAGTGCATCGCCTTGTCTACAATCTTTTTTGACATCAAATGCATCGGTGAGATCTTTTCCGACCTTGATAGAGCAGCGTGCGTTCTCCATCGTCATTCTGCACAAACGGATAAGTTTGACAGGGATTACAAAACTAGACATTGCTCTGTAGAGCTCTTTCCTATAGATGCTGTCATACGTGGCCTTAAAATCGATAAAGAGATGGTGGGTATCGATTTGAAGTTCCTGGTTTTTTCCCAAGATCTGCCGTAGTGGTCGATAGTGGACTTTTCTGGTCTGAAGCCACACTGATAAGGACCAATCAGGTTGTTGCCGAACGGCTTCTGGCGTTAAAAAATACGGCAGAGAGGATCTTATATGCAACGTAGTTGGCGCAGTTTGAGGGTCTCCTTTCTTATGTATCGGGCTTACTATGGTGAGATTCCACTCATCGGGCATGCCTTCTTCAGACCATATTTTGCAAATGACTTGGTGCATGCTCTCTACCAAGTCATCGCCTGCTGGTTTGAATAGTTCGGCAGTGATGCCGTCAGTTCCAGCAGCTTTATTTGACTTAAGTTTAAATATATCTATCTTCACTTCGTCAAGGTCGGGTAGGCGGAATTGTTGATCTGCGTCGCCGAGGTTGAGTGGTTCTATCTCCCTTACAGCGGAATTCGGTTCGTCATCGCCGTTATATATTTTGGAGAAGTGATCTTTCCATATTCTCAGCATCGACTGCGGTTCTACTACGATGTTGCCCTGATCGTCTTTACAGGCTTCGGTTCGTGGCTGGTACCCTTGCGAGGTTTTTTTGTACCTTTTGGTAAAATTTACGAACATCATTACTGTTGTGACATCCCTCTATCTCCTCGATCGCGCGCTTCTCATGCTCTCTTTTTTTCCATCTATGAAGGTGGTGTTCCTCTCTCCTTTTCTGCTTGTAGAGCTCTCGAGCAGTTCTAGCCCTCCTGTTCAGAGCTGTTTTCGTCGTCAAACCAGGGGTTTCGCTGTAGATGCCGTGCGAAACCTAGCATTTCAGAGGTGGCATCTCTGATGGCTGAAAGGCAATGTTGCCACTGGTTGTCAATGCTTAATGCAGAACTTCTTAAGAGGTTATTAGAGACTCGATCGGAAAAGGACAAAGCAGTCTCTTGCGATTGTAGCCATCTTACGTCGAATCTTCTCGAATTACTTCCTTGTTTTGGCTTGGATCGGGATATCCGTAGCCATACCTTGGCTACAAGGAGGTAGTCGAATATCCTGTATACTGGAGAAGAGTCGTGCGTCGATCGAAATGTGGTCAATCTGGTTGACGGTTGATTGATCATTAGATTTCCATGTCCCCTTGTGGATATTGAGATGTGTGAACTGCGTACGAGCTAAAAGAACGTCTCGCCTCGCAGCGAAATCGATTGGTGCACGCTGTATCTCCCGATTATGCCACACCAAAGATGTTTTCTCTTCCTAGATTGGCATTAAAATCTCCTAAGACAAGAGCTCGAAGAATATGTCTTTGGTGTCTTCATCTTTCTCCTCTGTTGGGGCATGCGCGCATATTAGGCTTATGTTGGCGAATTTATCCTTGATACGGATTGTCGTGATGCGCTCGTTCACACTGTTGAAACTCAAGACTTTTTGCCTGAGTCTAGTTCCAACAACAAATCCACACCCAAATAGACGCTGTCTTTGTTCTCGGTAGCAGTCCCCGTAGTATACATCGCATTGTTTACGTGGCCAGGAAGTCACCCCGACGGCACAACCCCCAACCTGGAGGGACAGATCCTAAGTATAACTCCAAGCAAGAGGAGCTGGATAACCGCTCCTTACAGGCTTGGGCTCCGAATATGTCGAAGAAGCGCTACAAGGTGTTCACTAAGTAGTTCAACCTTACTGGAACTGTAACGCCACCGTTTATTCCATCTCGACAATTCGTCCGTTGCCGCCTGGATAAGGAGAGGTGCCTTAGTGGAAACACCTCCCCCCCCTCTCTCGTTTGCTGCCCCCAACAACTTTCCACTGGGGTTGGAACCCAATCTCCAGTTGAGATACTAGGCAGCCGATGTTCACTACGGGGAGGTCAGAGTAGGAGTTGATAGACAGAGGTGGGTTTTGAGAAAAACCTGTGGACGCTTGTGTCCTCTTGAATGCACATGTCTACCATTTGAACATCATCTCCTTCTACAATTAGCATTTTCTTTTTTTATTTTATAAATGTAAACACATAAATTTTGTATCTTTTGGAATGCACAGAATTGATGAATAATTGAAGCTTTTTCTGGGAAAAATTTTAATTTTTTGTTTTAATTGTACCACAAACCAGTGTTTCGTTTTATGTCAATGTGAGTGAAAAATTTATCTTTTTTGTATGTCAAGCCGTATTTTGAAGTCAATCAAAATTATTAGTATCTTTAATTTGTATGAATTTGTATTTTTCAGATATTTCATCATTTGTAATCTCACACACATATTTGGACTTGAGTCAATCCTGGATATTTTTTTCAAAATTAAACCAATATTTGGAATAGAGACCAAGATTTAAATTAAAGGTAAGTCATGTCTTGATCTTTATCATTTGTGTTTTATTCAAAGCAGCTTAACAAATTTTACCAACAAATAATATCTGCTATAAGTTTTATAAAATAAATTGTTTTCCAGCAAAGCATTCTATTTCGAAAGCTTTCAGTTTTGAAATACCAATCTTAAAAATCAACAATACACTTTATTCATTAATACATGTAAGTAGGTGTTACGTTACGTGTTCCGAAAACTTCAGTGCATTCTTGACCTATTGACATAATTCCAAGATTACGTCACTTTTATACGAATGGCTTTTATTTTCTGGTATTCTACGGAACTTCAACTAATGAATCGAAAGCCCATAAGAGCAGCCGCACGATAACTATCAATCCAAAATGTCTCATATAATTTTATTGACAATGACGCAAAACTTTATAAAATATGTAATTATCTCTGGCGGAACGGTGCATTGGATGTATAATTTTGTGTACATTAATATTAATATTTTAAGATCAGGTAGTGAATGAACCTCACGTCGTCCTCATCCCAAACGCAATTACACTCCAATAACACACATATAAGTATTTAAATTGATTTAACACGTTACTATGATTAACTTCGCTGCATCTTCTGATTGAACCTTTCCGAGTTAGTGCAATGCTTTGGCTATAAAGAGAGCAGAGCAAAAAAAACTTAAATTGATCGTCGTCGTAACCCCGACTAGACACACAGGCCAACATATCGCACCACATAGTTTCGACTTGTTGTACCTAAAGTTGTTGTTGCACGGAGGAGAAGAGCAAAGGTATTGCCCGCATGAATGGAGTTAACAGGATGAATTCATGTCGCATCCCTGGCAACCTGTTCACTTGGACAAGTTCCGTGTTCGACGACGACGCTGCCGCTGCCGCCGCGCGCCACCATTGCCGCCGCAGAGCCGTGCTTCACATTTTCTATAATGAAGATGAAGAAATATGACTGAAGCTATCTAACGTCTCTAATTATGAGTCATTAATCAATGAAATTGTCCATATGTCTGCTGGGCCTCGTTCTCCTTTGCATTGCAGGTACACAGGTACACATAGATACTCAGGTATGATATGTCGGATCTGAATTCGAATGCTGGCTGGTGCTTGTACTGGCTCTGCCGATGGCCACGACAACTTCAAGCACTATATAAGCATTCCCAGATACCACAATCCACAAAACCACTTTCCTAATATTCTGCTCGCATTGAAGATCAAGTTTGTCGATCGTTGTTGGATGGACGGACCGTTCCGAATGTTTCGATACGATATACCAACCGACCAGCCGCATAAAGTGATGATGCGCAACTTCGAGGGGTTTTGAACATAAGCTTGATGGGGAATGGAGCAGTGAAGGTTCCAAGACAATATTATGCCCATAGACCAGATCGTGGTCTCACTAATGCTGGTCTTTAATGATTGCTAGAAAACAAAACATCATGAAGTCCTTTTGCAATATACACTCACTCAGCATTTCGATATAGTTACGTGTGGTTCGTGAGTTTTCTGTTTTTATTTTTTTTTGTATTTTTCAACACAAGTGTAAAGCTTAGAGATGTTATGACAGAAACTGATAGTGAAGGATTTGGGGTCTCATATTTGAAGCTAGAGGGGACATAGGCTTTGTAAGTGCAGTGCGATACCTGGAATTGATTTTAAATGGTAGACAACTTATTTGTTGCAGCATTAGGTTTTAAAAATCGAAAGTTACAACTACTGGCAATTAAATTGAGAGCCTAAATTAATATCAATACCATTTGTCAGCGGATCTACTTAATTTAGTTTAACCATCGTATTGTGATATTGTAGAATGACTTTGAAAAGTCTTACATTTGAAGTATACGGTTTTCAAAAAATCTTCCTGTTCAATAGTTCTTTTAAGAGAAAATGCTCAGTATCAATGAAAGTTGAGATTTGATACTTGAAAGATCCATTTATTCTCATATAAGACATTTCATAAGCGCTAAGGAGATTTGGGATTCTCTTCAGAAAATTTTTCAAGATTTAGGTCTTTAGGAGAATTGGGCTCATCCAAAAGTTTTGTTCTACAAAATTGAAAGATTTCTCTACCAATACATCGTACAGCTCAGGTCTGTTGAAGATGAAGAATGGATAGGATCAATACTTGAAGCTGGTCTTCCCAAAGAATACACGCCAATGATAATGGGAATCCAAAGCTCTGGTATTCTTATTACAGGAGGCAGTATTAAAACCAAATTTGTTCAAGACGTTAATTTGGATGCAAGTCAAGATACTGCTTTTGTTGGCAAGAACAAGAAAAACTTTGGAAATAAGAACTTTAAGGGTCCTAAATGTTACAAATGCAACGAATTTTGTCATACTGCTGCTAAATGTCTAAAAAAGAATAAGAACCATCAAGAAAAGAAGAATGCAATGTTAGGATGTTTTTCCGTCACGGCTCTTTACAAAGAAGAATGGTACTTCGACTCGGGAGCGTCAGCTCACATGTGCTCAAATAGTGCATGCTTTTCAAGTAAGATGGAAAACTTAACTCTGAGGTTATTATTGCAAATAATTAAAAAATTCAATTCCAAGGTATAGGTAAAGTCGATATAAAGGTTTCTATTGCAAAATTCAAAGAAAGTGAGGTTAAATTCTTAGAAGTCCTTCACGTTCCTGACTTATGCATTAATCTTTTATCTGTCTCGAAAATTGTTTAATACATCAAACATACAGAAATTAGTACAATTTGATAACGATAAAATAAACTAAGTATTTAAAAACAAAGTATCAAATCTCAACTTTCAACACCCCTACTAGATTTTTATACTTTTATAAGATCTCGAATGAAATGATGTCTTATATCGATGTGCTTTGAACGTGCGTGATAAAAGTTGTTTTTAGATATGTTTATTGCACTCTTGTTATCGCATTGCAATATAAGTTCTTGATTCCAATTAACAAGTTCTCGCAATAAAAATTGAAGCCAAAGTGCTTCTGGAGATGTTGAGGCTAAGGCCATATACTAAGCCTCTGTAGTGGAGAGAGTGACAGTAGGTTGTTTCTTTGCATTCCACGAAAAAGGTCCTCTTTGGTATTTAAAGAGATAACTTGTAGTTGATTTTCTGTCATCTGAGTCACTAGGCCAGTCAGCATCCGAAAATCCTTCTAAACATCCTTCAATGTCTCTAGTGGTTTCTAGCTTGTAAATTATTGTTCCTTTTATATAACGGAAAAGTCGTTTAACCGCTATCCAATGAGATTTGTAAGGATTATTATTAAATCTTGATAAAGCCCCCACTGCAAAGGATACATTTTTGCGACTTACTTGTGCTGCATATAAAATGCTTCCAATAGTTTCTTGATATGGAACGGTTTTCATATAATCAGTTTCGTGTTTGCTTTGTTGATGTGTTTCTTTTATAAGCTTTTGATTAATATCTAAGGGTGTGGATTCCGGATTACAATCCTCCATGTTGAATCGCTTGAGAATATTCTTTAAGTATGTCCGTTGGTCTATCCATAACTTTCCCTTTTCTCGATCGCGAGTTATTTGCATACCAAGCACAAATTTAGCTTCTCCAAAATCTTTCATCTCGAATGACTTAGCCAAATTTTCTTTGATAATTCTTTTTTCATCTTTGTGATTTGTAAAAATCAGGATGTCGTCTACGTAAATAATGACGAAGGTTATATCTGTGCTGTTTGTCTTGTAATAAATACACGGATCGGTTTTTGATTGTTTAAGATCAATTTTCTTTAAAGTTTCATCCAATTTCTTATTCCAAACTCTGCGAGCTTGTTTGAGACCATACAATGATTTCTTGAGTTTACATACTTTATTTTGCACATTATCAAAACATTCAATAAGATTCATGTAAATTTCTTCGTTAATTTCACTTGGCAGGAAAGCAGTCACAACATCCATTTGGTCGATATCCAAATCATATCGTACAGCCAAACTTAAAAGTACCCTTATGGACGTGTACCTTGATCCCTTGGCCTATACCCCCTTACGACCAATCTAGCTTTATATTTTTCGACGTTAACACTTGCACCTTTTTTCGTCTCAAATGTCTATTTGGAATTTATGGCTTTCTTTCCTTTTGGTAAAGAAACAATTTCCCAAGTGCCATTTTTCAAAAGAGCTGTATATTCATCGTTCATTGTTTTTTTACAATTTGACATATGTTCGCTCTTCATTGCCTCAGCTACTGTCTTTGGATCTTCATCATTGTTGCTGGCTACGTACGATAGATAACCGTATCTTTCAAGTGGATTTCTTATTCTGGTAGATTGTCTTATTACTCTCCCAGATATGATTTCTTCTGAAAATTCTTTAACAATGAAATCATCTTGGAATTCCAAAAAACTTGCCGTTTCGTCACTTATTTCGATCGATATTTCATTTCATTGCTTGAATTCACTGAAGGAATTTCGTCTTTATTTCCCACTGAATCATATCCTGCAAAAATATCACAACAAGATGTATCATTTGTCTCCCCATCTTTTGGAAAAATTTGCTGATGGAAAACTGCGTCTCGACTTATTATGATTTCTTTTTTCTTAACGTCATAGAAGTGATATGATTTTGAGTATGTGCAGTATCCGATAAAAATTACTTCTTTTCCTTTGGCATCGAGTTTCTTTCGCTTTTCTTTTGGAATGTGAATAACTGCTTGACAATCGAAAACTTTAAGATGCTGCAGATTCACTCTTTTTCCACTCCAGATTCCTTCAGATGTTTTTTCTTTTGTACTTTTGCAAGGTGTTCTGTTCGTTAAATAAAATGCCGTATTTGCAGCTTCATCCCAAAAACGTTTGTGTAAACCAGACTCTATGAGAAGACAACGCGCTTTTTCGATTATGGTTCTGTTCATTCTGTCTGCCAACCCGTTTTGTTGTGGAGAATATGAAACTGTTGTTTGATGTTGAATGCCTGCATCTGCTGGAATCTGGAAGCATACAAGCCAATGATAGTGAGAATCCAAAGCTCTGAGATTTTTATTCCAGGAGACAGTATTAAAACCAAACTTCTTTAAGACGTTTATTTGGATGCAAGTCAAAATACGGCTTTTGTTGGCAAGATCAAGAAAAACTTTGGAATTAAGAACTTTAAGGGTCCTAAATGTTACAACTGCAACGAATTTGGCCATATTGCTTCTAAATGTCAAAAAAGGAATAAGAACCATCAAGAAAAAAAGAATGCGATGTTAGGATGTTTTTCCATCACTGCTTCTGACAAAGAAGAATGGTATTTCGACTCGGGAGGTAATTGTTGCAAATAATTCAAAAATGCAAGTCCAAGGTATAGATAAAGTCGATATGAAGGTATCTATTGGAAAATTCAAAGAAAATGGGGTTGAATTTTTAGAAGTTTTTCACGTTCCTGACTTATGCATTAATCTTTTATCTGCCTCGAAAATTGTTTAGAAGGTGTTTTCAATGATTTTTTCCAAGAATTGATGTGACGTTTTAAGATTCTTAACAGTAATAATATTTATTTTCAATACATCAAACATATAATAATTAGTACATTTTAATAACGATAAAATAAACTAAGTATTTAAAAACAAAGTATCAAATCTCAACTTTCAACATTTAGTAATGATTTAAATTATTTTTATAAAATTTATATATATGTATTCAGGTTTTTAAGAAGGAACCTTGAATAAATAAATAAATAAAAAAGCAAACAAAAATGAATATGAGATCGTCAATTTTATGTTTTTTTTTGTTTCTGCAACTAGCTTTCAATTCCGTCTTACTTTTTTGATGCACATAAATAATGAACATTAAAGTGCTTTTTACTTTTATGACAAGTGTTACATTTGTAAATAATTTCTAATCAAACATGACATTACGATGATAGAAAAATCAAAGTGGGTCCGCCGATTGCATCCGTCTGTCTGTCTTTCGGGGACCCTAGAACCGATTGAAATGGAGGTTTTCAGCCGATGCGAAAATTTGATTTGTTTTTAAAAATGAACCGATAGATTTTTTTAAAACTTTCTCTATTTTAATTCGGCTTCTTTCCACATTAAAGAACATATTTTTGATTTGTTCTAGAAGAGTACCCTTCCTTTATTTTGTTTTTAAAATTTCTCAAGAACTAATCGACTGTTTTCAATAATCTTCTCTTTTAGTCCAAGCTCTTGTCGATGATGAAATTTTCAAATTGACGATGATTTTTGATGATCAAAAATGTCATTACCTTTTTTTTAAGTAAGTAAGTAAGTAATTCATTTATTAGCAGTTTTTAAAATAAATACATTAACATTTGTTTTTGAATTTAAAAGCTTTGGCTTTGCCGTCAGCTCAACTAGCAACTTAAATTTTTATAACATTGGTAAACTTTGTTTTAAATTTCAGTTTTAATTATATATTAATTTTTACATACATATATACATAGAATAGTTTAATCATATTCACTCATAATCAATTTTCTAAATCTGCATATTTCCTTCAGATAGTTGACAAGATTTTTCCAATCTGGTCCATTCAATATTAGAATTGTCTCTTGTAGAGTGAGAAAATTTTTTAAAATATAAGAATCTTTTGTATCTGAAAATTGGCTTATAAAATGGAAGCAGTCTTCTTTGGATTTATGATTGCAGAGTGTACAGAATTGGTCGAAACTCCCATTATATGGTCTACCGCTGAGACATAAGACTTCGCATCTAGCTTTGAAAATCAAAGAAAAATCTTTGTAGCTTAAAGATTCATTGAAATAGTTATTGTTTCTTATTAAATTGTAACTGGATATATAATATTCGACTTTATGATTCAATAGCTGTTTTTATAAATTGATTCCGAACCGAGTCTTCATTAAGCTGAATAATTTTATACATTTTTTCCGTAACATCAAGAATGTAACTTGTATTAATTTGCATATCTTCACAAAATGAAGTGGCAATTCGTTGCCATTTATCATACCACCAGTCTTTGTTCCTTATTTCGTAAAACAGCATTATTTTGCTCAGTCGCTTTTCTGGAAAACCTAAGACTTTAATAATATAATCCGCTTGTAGTTTCAAAGTGCTTGTAAATAATTTTGGTTAGCCAGTTTCCAAGTAGATCGCATAGTTCGGCGTGTTGATTGGTAGATCGAAAATTTTTTTTAAGAAACTCCCCTGAAATTTCTCAATATCCTCATACTCTTCCATTCCCCAAACTTGAGCTGCATAACATAAAGTGGACTTCACAACTGAAATAAAAATTTGGTATTTGGTAGACAAATATACAAGATTGTTCGTGAAGATCTTTCTCCATGTTAAGTTTATTAGACTTTGTGATGTTTTGGCTTTAATGTCAAGGTGCTTACTAAAATTCAGTCGTGGGTTGAGGTTCCCTCCAAGATATCTATAATTGTTTGTCACCTCCAAACTTCTTCCGTTGTACTTCCAATTACTTCCAACTTCAGTCCGATTGGATCGCGAAAAGATCATATTTTTTGATTTTTCTGTATTGATTTCTAATCTACAGTCGGTTTATCATCAATTGAAGATTTTCTTTCGATTCCGAGAGTATGATTATGTCGTCAGCATAAAGTAAAACATTTATCCGAATTCCAGCCATTCTAATTCCTCCAGGTAAGTCGTTAACTATGTCATTAATGAATAGTGATAATAAAAGTGCACTAAGCGGACATCCTTGCTTGACACCAGAATCAGTACTAAACCATTCAGAATAATGCGCTCCATCCCAGACGTTAGCTTCTGTGTTTGTATACATATTCTTGATGACATGTACAAATCTGGTTCAAACACCCATCTGCAAAAGTTTGTATATTAAAGCATTGCGATTTACCAAATCAAACGCTGCTTTGAAGTCAACAATCATCGAGTAAACCTTTTTATTTCTTGCCTCAAATGCTTTCACTATTAATGACAGAGTAAAGATTTGGTCAACAGTGGAGCCATTTTTCCTAAATCCAGCTTAGAAGTATGATAATATCTTTTTCTCTTCTACCCACTTTTCCAAACGATCGACAAGAACTCCGCAAAATAACTTAGCTATAATATTCATTAAAGATAACCCTGTGTAGTTTGAGACGTCATTTAAGGAACCTTTTTTATGTATTGGGAGAATAACAGATTTTTTGTGCGAGGAAGGAACTTCCGTTTTTGTAAGAATTTTGTTAAAAAGCACAACAAGTTGCAGCTTAAAACTTTGCGATGAATTCTTAAAAAATTCATACGGTACACGATCTTCACCTGGTGCTTTATTACTTTTCTCTTTTCGTAAAACTGTTTCTATCTCAATCAAAGATATATCGGTGTCAAATATATCATCTAAGTTAAGTTTGTTTGAAGAAGGTTCGAGAAATAAGAAGAAAGATTAGCGGCGGATACACCTGTGCCAATTATATGTTAAGTACCATTAATATTTTTTGCAAGTTTTCAAAATTCCTTTGTATTCTTCGTTTTGCCAAGTGATTGTGCTTGTTCATTTTCAAAACCAAATTTCTTTTCATAGCATAGACGTTTATACTGAGAATTCGACTGCATGTACCATTTACGTAATTCTTCATTTTCGAATCTCTTAAATGCTTTTAAAAGAGCAAATGATTTTTGTCTTGCTCTCATACACTCGTTATCAAACCATTTTTGTTTAAACGCTTTCCTTACATTGTCCTTTGATTTGCTCCCGTCATTTCTTATGCAATTTATAAGTTCAATTGATAGAGTATCTGAAGACTCGATGTCAGTTGAGATTCTTGAGAGACAGATGTCCAGTTTGTGACGAAAAGTTAACGCTTCGTCTTCTTTCTATTTAAGTCGGGGTATAATAGCTTTAGATTTGTTTGATGTGAGCCGGGTTCTGTTTTCCATTCTACGGTGATTGGCATATGATCAGAGAAATGCCTGTATGGAACCTCAAACTTATTTATGAGTTTAATCTAATCATTGTTCACCATACAGTAATCAATCACTGATTTGCCTGATCCTCCAATAAACGTATATTGACCATCTAGGTCACCCTTGGTGCATCCATTCAATAAATAATATACTCTCATTTTCTAGTATCAGCTTCAATCTACGAGAAAGTAGATTGTTAGCGAAAATTGAGTCCAAAAAAACTACATACAAAATGCCACAAAATTCTTGATATCAGTTTTTTTCATTTTCTGGGTTATTGAGTTTTGTAGCGTTTTTTTCATTAATAGAAATGACAACAAAAAAGAATATATGCTTTTTAGAAAAACAGGTAAGTTTCAAAACAATGTCTACCATTTCTGCGTGAAAGTAACAAAAACCTTCAATACTATTGTATCCTGCTCTTAAATAAGTAATATTTGGAAAACTGTTGGAATCTTGGAATGCTTCTATTTACAGAGCGTCGATCAAATCAAATAGTCAGATTATACCTTGCCCTTGAAATGTGTACATTTAAGGTTAAGATGCACATTATACATTTTTAAGCAGTGAGTGAAAACTCGTCTATATGTTAAGCGTGTGACCCCCCTGATTTAAAGTCTGGATCCGCCCGTTGTCACCCTTACAATAAGTTGGCCTTATTTCTTAAATTAGTTTGGCCCTATTTCACTTTGTCAAAGTGTAACATGATTAAATGCTCAATATTGACGGTTTTCAGTTTTGTTGGTCCTATTTCACTTAAACTTATTTCAAGACATCCTTTTGGAATAAACTGGGTGATATGGACACCAACGATAGAACGTCAAATCAAATCAAATGGGGTGGCGCAACAGTCCGTTGTGAACCAGGGCCTAGTGACTTACAACTCTCAACCATTCCTGTGTGCGAGTAATGTTGTCAGGAATGGAGGGGACCTACAATTTTATGCCGAATCCGAACGGCTAGTTTGAGAAAGCACTTTTTCATGACAAGAATTACTCTTGAAGGATTTGTCAATTCCTCGCAAGAGGCAGTACCCGCGAAAATTATTTTTTTTTTTTTTTTTTTTTTAAATTAAGGTGGCACAGGCAGGGATTGAACCCAAGACCCCTTGCATGACAGTCCAACGCACAAACCATCATGCCACGGGTACTACGATAGAACGTCACCAATAGGTTTATCATGCATTAGCAATACTACACTAGCGATTCAAAGTCATACACATCTCACAGACGAATTTACGAATTACGAATTTACAGAGCGACGCGGTGGCAATCGGGGCTTGAATTTGTAAAATGTTGAAAAAGCTGCAAAAAAGGGTTGTTTAAGTTTTGAGATTTTTCTCTTAAAAGATGTTGAAGAAATTGCTTTCAGATTTACTTTTAACAAGTTTTCACATTTCGCTTACTTTAAAAGTGTTTCATACGTTACATGAGTCAACAGAATAAATACAAGGACAATTCAAAAATTGTGAGTTGAAATATTCTTAAAAATTTCAAAATTACCAACAATATTTTGCATATTATAGTCTGATTTCAAAATCTATTTTTGTCAACGAGATTTTTTGTCTTTTTTTGATTTTTACTAATTTTAGTACCATTTCTTAAAAGTTTTTATTTTTTATATAAAAAAATACAAATCGGATTTTATTTTATTTTGAAGAAACGGACTGTAAGATTTTTATAAAAATTTACGGAATGTCGAAAACAATATTTTCTATGAGGTAAAAAAAGTTTGAAGCCAATTTTTGAGGTAAAAATCAATTTTTAACAACTTTTGTTAATTTTTTGTTAAAAAATTGTCAATTCGATTGTTCTGAAAATTTAACTTAATGTTGACAACAATATTTTTCTAAAGATAAAATTAGTTTATAGGCAATTTCTCAAAGTTTTGAAAAGATATTTTTGTCTAAAATCAATTTTTAACAACTTTGGGTAATGGTATTTTTGGGTTTTCATTTTTTGAAAAACTAATATCAATTTAATTTTTCTCAAAATTTGACTGAATGTTGAAAACAATATTTTTTAAGATACAAAATTTGTTTAAAGCCAATATCTAAAAGTTTTGAAAAGATATTTAAGTCGGAAATCAAGTTTTGACCAACTTTTGTTATTTTTTTTAGGTTTTTAATTTGTTGTGCAAAAACTGACAATTCGATTTTTCTTAAAATGTTTCTGAATATTGAAAATGGTACTCCCCAATACTCAAGTATTTTCTACCAAGAATGAACTGGCCTATCTTTAACGAATGCGATTAAGCATAGTATTAAGCCAGTCAATAATATTCCAATTTACACTAAAACCTATAGATACCCTAAAGTCCACAAGACAGAAAGCAAATAATGGATATGCTTTAACAATATATAACATAGGTACAATTTAATTCAAGTCTCTAGTATTATTACGAGTAGTTCGTGAGATATTTTAGTTCTAACGAAATGTTCACCTTTTTTTAGACTTTTATTGCAAACAACCACCCACACAATTTTCTTGTGAGCCCTTTCTGCATCTTTCTACCTTATTATCTGTATAATAAAGTTTATTTGAAGTCGATATCTCTTCTGGTTCTTGAGGTGTATCTGACGAAAAAAACTTCGCAAACGTACGCACATACGAACTAAAGGCCCAGACATCTCACTACAAATCTTTTATTTAAACTCTAGGGACCTTGAAACTGCGAAAAATGACAAAATTTTAAATTCGAAAAATCGGACCGATTACAATAACTTCCTAAGGGAAAAAGTTAGGTTAGGTTAGGTTAAAGTGGCTGTTGGTTGGGAAGTCCAGCACACTTAGACCAAAGTATGGTCCGATGTGATACCACATGGATCAGTTGATCAGCTTAACTCGTTGAACCAATTAAAGCTCCGAATAAAGCGTAGGAAACAAATAATGTCAGAATTTCTTAGATTTCTGGTATCGTTAACGCCCAGTCCCCACCGATTTGCCCATCTGGTGAGCTTTTAGTATATTGGAATGTTTACCCGTTACTGCAATAGCAACATCGTCCACATAAGCAAACACTCTGTATTTCTCTCTTTCTTGAGTAATTAGTAATTCATTTAATACTATGTTCCAGAAGAGAGGGGATAGGACACCACCTTGTAGCGTACCTCTGCTGAGACCCCTTTGTGCCGTAAAATCGCTCAGTTTTGAATTGATAACTCTGCTTATCAGCATCTGATTAATCAATTCGCTGATCGGCTTATCTACCTTGAGAGATGTCAATACACGTGCAATTGCAGATGTGTCGACATTGTTAAATGCACCTTCTATATCTAAGAAGGCAACTAAGTTGTACTCTTTATGATGGAGGCAATATTTGATTTTACGTACTATACTGAGCCGTTTCAACTGATTTCCCGTGTTGAACCTTTGATAGGAGGGACTTATCAATACTTATAGTGGATATCGATCAAACGTTCAAAAGTTTTGAGAAGGAATGATGATAGGCTGATAGGTCTTTAGGGTTAACGTGGCTGGATTTTCCAGCTTTTGGAATAAAAACGACTTTAACTTGTCTCCAAGACATCGGGATGTATGCCAATTTAAGGCATCCCTTGAAGACGTTTTCTATGATGGGTATTAGAAAACTTGCATTTTCTTGCAGTTCAGCTGGAATTATACCATCCGGACCTGCAGATTTATATGGCTTAAAGCTGTTAATAGCCCATTTGAGTTTTTCCCTAGTGACTAGACCTTGTAGGGGATATAATGTATTGTCACAACTATTTGGTACAATGTTATTAATAATATTAGAGCTACCAGGAAAGTCAACGTCTAATAGCAAGTTGAGCGATTTTTCGCTTGAATTGGTCCAGAGGCGTTTTTCAAGAAGCTTGGCATGATTGGATTTTTGGAGAGGATTCTGCGCAACCTGGATGCTTCACAGCACTCTTTCACGTTGCTACAGAAGTTTCTCTAAGACTATCGTTTGGTTTTGCTCAGTTTTTTTTATATATCTTCATTGATTCCTTATATGAATCCCAGTCAGACATGTCTCTAGAAGCTTTTGCTCTGTTAAAGAGTTTTCTGCATTCTTTTCGAAGTGGATCTAGCCCTGAGTTCAACCAGTGTGGCTTCGTTTTGCCTCTTACTTGTATAAGAGGACATGCAGTATCTAGAGCTATATTTAGGGCTTATGTAAGATTATTGACTTTGTCGTCAAGATCTTCAGTGTTTGGAGGGGGTATTAAAGAGTTCAGGTTTTACTAAACTATTTAACATTCTCTTGTTTTTTGGCCAATTTGTTCTTTTTGGATTTCGAAAGATCGGTTGGCAAGGTGGGAAAAAGTTAAAAAACGCAATTTTACGAACGAAAAATTATGCGATTCGAATTTTTCAAAACTCAATTAATCTGGAAAAATTGTTATCATGTGTTTTTTCCTGACGAACAACTACTAAACTTCGATGGCCCTGATGGGTCAACCTTTGTTATTCACGATTTGAGTAAATAAAATTTGTATATCTTTAATTACAGCTGTCAGTTATTATGAAATATTTGACATTAAGGTCGTTACATCAAGAATTACTGAAGCTGTCTAAAAGGGACTGCTGAAACGAAAATTTAAAGAAAAACTTGGCCTACCGACATAATATCGCACCTATTTACTCGGTGTGCATAATAAAAGCTTGGAAAGAGAAGTAAAATTCACACTTTCTTTAATGACTGACGCAATAAATTTTTGCTAGTAGAAAGCTTAGCAAAGACGTGGAAGAAAAACTGGTGGTTATTTTTGAATAATTCCGTAGACAATATTTTCTTAACATCTTTAAGGGTTAGCCAATTCTAAAGCCTTAATTGTTTAAAAAATTGTCTACAGTGATTCTAATAAACCTCATGCTGTCGAACATTTACACATGGTTAATTATTCTCAACTAACTTATTCTCAACTTCATAATAATAAATAACAGAAAATCAAAATAGAATAAAATAAACATAATAATCAATTAAATGAATATGATGCTGGCAATTTAAATTTCTAGCCAAATTGATTTACTGACTGAGATAAATCTGTCTTAAGTCTGCATCACATCGTCACATTCCGCACCAGTCACAAGAGTGTCAATTTTGCTCAACATATCATAGGCCGGGCACGTGGGTGGAAATTCTTTTAGGTAACATTTATATATCAAAGCAATTGAATTATAATTACAATCAATTATCCCAGAGTGGTATACGTAGCTTAGGTTATATAAGTCGCTTAATGTTCATCTCCATCTACAAACATATATAACCTAACAACACGCATGTAGCTTATAGCTCAGCGGACTTAGACACTAAATGCTTTAGCTGTAAGGCAAAATTCATAGGTGCCTCCCGACAAGACGGACGGTCTGCAACTCTGCGGATGAAACGCGCGGGTGTTTGTTTTCTCCAAGCCATCAGCATCCAGCCAAGGGAATTGCTAATCAGCACAAAATTCATCACCTACGTGGGTAACTTGGTGCAGCAGCAAAAGCAACAGAAACATATAACAGTCGTCATCGTCATTGAGAATATACCACACCTCGAGCATCAGGGAATGAGCTGAGCCTGAGCAAGAAAAAACATTAGATTTGCCATAACATCCAGCAAAAAAACCATTTATTTTACTTAAACGTTGCGACATCTGGTTAACGCTGTCAATTCCCGCCGAGCCAAGCCGAGCGGGTAACAACTACAACTCTCCATCACATCAACATAACCGAGTATTAGGCCATATACCTACCTAACCTACCCAGTTCCGAATCTGCCAAGTCAAATGGGATGAGCCCCATCAGCAAAACGATATTATATTCATAAAATAACAATAAATACAAAAATCAAGGCAAGTCTCAAACAGCAATCTTTTGAATTCAATTACATTATTACGAGTATACCCATCGCCATCATCATCATCGTCATCCCAGAGTCTGATGTCGAGCCGTCATGAATGAAGTCTGAGTCGAAAAAAAAACCATAACTTGAAGCCGAGAGTCATGCGCTGACACCTACGTCAAAAAAGAAGACGAAATTAATTACCACGAGTGATGTGCCGTCAAGAAATCGGAAACACTTTCCATTGTACAGCTTATTCTCAGCATAGGTTTATGGTTGCGGCTTGACTGCGCAAATAAATATCAAATAATTCTGTTTCTCATTTCAATTCTCTTTTTTTTTATATAAAAATGTAATTTATTTGAAATATCACTTTGCCTTAAATGGAGGCAATCAGTAAAAACAACATTAGAATGACATTTTCAAATCTGCATAAAGCTGTTCTCATGGCTTGAAGTTTTGGGTCTCATTCTCAGTCTCATTTTTTTTTTTTCACTTTTAGGGAAGGGTGCTAAAAACATCGATTTTCTTTGGGTTTCGAAAACGGATTCAAGACCTTAAAAAACTGACTTAAATTTTTAACGAATCAGGTCCTTTTCGAAAAAGTCCGAAACAACCTTCAGATTTATTTGTTCTTTCCAATCTCATCTCGTATCTTTTAAATGTAGCTCAGCGCCAGCGGTCGAAGATACAATTATTTCGTGAGCTTGAACATTTCTCTAAGGTCTCTCCATCATAGTAGCGTCACATCGCGTCAGTTGTTCTCACCGGCATCGTTTCGGTATGGAGATAGACAGTGTTACATAATGAGGGACCTTCCTGAAAGATGATTGCAACATTGCAAGTGCGCAAACACAGTGCAGACCAAATGTTCACAATAAGCGGCGCGTCCCATAGTACGTGATGAAGAAGTCATACCGGCCAGCACCTTCTTCATCTTTTTTCCTCCTCTCAAATAATCTCAATGGTAGTTAGGGCAAACGATCTACCTGAAGCTATATACTCGTACAAGTTTTACCTTCCCGACGCGACCGACGACGACGACGAGATTCACGTCAATTGTCTCTGGCATTGGAACTGTGAGTCTCTGAGCTATGGGTGCATGGAGTGGTGATGGTGATAGTGGCGGTAGTGGTGGTGGCGACTGAACCATTTGTAACTCTTTTGGCCACAGAGACGTGAGCCTGAGTCTGAGCCTGAGCCTCGACCTCTCTCCCAGTTAAGAGCCATAGCCAACAACTATACTATTTCGATCTGTCGCGTCTCGTCGAGTCGCCTCCATGGTTGTCGTTTTCGGCAGGCGACTAAACTGCTGCAAATAATGTCCAAACTCCAAGTCAAGTCCACGGTTTTTCTCTTTTCTCGCTTTAGCTTCAACTTCAGCTTTAGCTCAGATTCAAACGGAGATATTTTTCTCGAGAGATGACCCGACTCTCTGGGATGACAACAACGGTGATGACCACTTTCAGCATCAGCTTTAGCTGCAGCAGCAAACAGCAAACAGCCAACCACTAACAGCTAACAGCCCCATCTTGTCCTGTCCCGTCCTGGATGATGGTATGGTATATAATACGGATGCGCACAACTAGACAACCACTCGTGGTAACATTAGAGGAAAAATTATTTCTATAAGAATCCCTATGAAAAATGCAAGAATAAAGGTTTACAAGATTTGTTCGTGCTTCTCGTGCTTTGCAAGTTCCCCAATCTCCACTAACCTCTCTGATAATATGGGTTTTGGCTTAGGTATCCATATAGTATATGATACTGGCTATATGGTGGATGTAAGTCAGGGATGCAAACTCCAGATAGCGCACTTCGAAGCTTGTTGTACCTTTATAACTATAAAATTGGAAGATGGAACCCCTGGGAACGTCGTCGTCATCGTCCTCATCCTCATCCTCATCCTCATCCACATCGTCATCAGAGGCTAACGGAATTTGTATTTGGCTATTGGATATTTATGAGTGGAGAGGACATGTTTTCCAAGGAATGTTCGTTTTGGATTGAAACTAGGTATATGTACTATGGGTATATGTTACACGAGATTGACATGAAAATCATGTCCTCATTTCCGCTCTACATCAACAATGTTGCTATAATACAAAATTAAATACATACATATATAACTTCGCAAATGTTGCCTGCGAGAAGGACTGTGCGGAAGGAGTACAAGTTTAACTTAATTGTTAAGACAAAATGACTCTAACTGTGATATAATTTTGAAAGAAAAAGATCTTTGACATATTTTTGTTATAAAAAAATTCAACCCAAGGTTTTATTAGACCCTTATTTAGTTTTCCCGTTCTTAAATCAATTTGTTTGGCTCATCGATTTTGCTGGTGGTGAAACATCAGGGTAGTCAGCACGCGTTTTCCACTCCTCAATATCCAGAAGGGAAGTTGGACTTCTCATAATCAATCTACCGCCAAACAGAATCTAGACACCATTTTCGAGAAGCTAACATCGACTCGGACCTCTTTGTAGCCAAAGTAGCAATTTGGGTTTCCGACCCCAAGGCGAAACAGGGAGAAAATATAATAAACTTGCTTACGAGCTCCATGGGCAGAAGATTCGAGAGGAACAACGACTTTTCAGGAGGAAAAAGAGAAAGCTTCAAAAGCGAGACGTTGAAGATCTTGAGAGGTTCAAAAGCAGGAATAAAGTTCGAAAGTTTTATGAACATGTGCAACGAAATCTACAAGAACATAAATCGCGAACCGAAAGCTGCAAAAACGGACGTGGAAACAGCATAGTGGAACCGCAGTCAATGCTGAGGATATGGAAGTACCACTTCTGCAGAATGTATAACTGCAACTACGAACCAAATCCCGCTGTCAGCCAGGATGATCCAGTCAACATAAACGACAAAAGCCAACAATCCCGTCCTCCCGACTTAGACAAAGTAAAGACTGCCATATCTAAGCTGAAGTCTAATAAAGCCGTGGATGGCTTAAAAGCCGAGCTCTTTAAAGCAGCTGGAGATAAATTGGTTAGGAGCATGCACCAAATGAATTTAACCTAAGTATTGTTTGCCCGATCCTGCAAAAAAGGAGACCCTCTAAACTGCACCAACTATAGAGGAATCAGTTTTCTTAACATCGCCTATAAAATTTTCTCTGCCGTAATATGTGAACGTCTAAGGCCCGTCGTCAACAACCTGATAGGCCCTTATCAGTGTGGTCTTAGACCAGAAAAGTCCACAGTTGATCAAATATTCACATTACGGCAGATCCTGGAAAAAACGCAAGAACACCAAATCGACACCCACAATCTTTTCCCCGATTTCAAGGCCGCATATGACAGTATCTACAGGGACGAGCTGTATAGAGCTATTTCTAGTTTTGGCATCCCTGCCAAAGTCGTCCGTTTGTGCAGTATGACCAAGGAGAATACACGCTGCTTCATAAAGGTTGGAAACAACTTAACAGAACCTTTCGATGTCAAAAAGGTTTTAGACAAGGTGATGCCCTGTCATGTGATTTTATTAACATTGTGCTTGAAAGAATAGTGCAGAGTTCACACGTCAACACTAGAGGCACTTTCTTTGAAAAGTTTGTCCAATTACTAGCATATGCTGATGACATTGACATAATCGGAAGAAGTCAGCGTGATGTCAATGGGGCTTTTGTGAGTATTGAGGCAGAGTTTACCCGGCTCCCCATACTTGGAGTTATACTTAGCAATCCATGTTGGGGGTTGTGCCGTCGGGGTGACTTCCTGGCCACGTAAACAATAACCTTAGTTGCGAAGCACCAACAAGCCTCGGCTACGAACAGATTTACTGTTGACAACCCACACCAACGAATTAAGGACAACAAACTTCGGATATACACATGTAATGTTAGGTCTCTTAACAGACCACGTGCGGCCGAATAATTAGCGGAGGCCCTAGACCGCTATATAGCAGACAGGCTGTTAGACAAAACATATGAGCAGTGTCCTAGCTACGGTAATAAAACTGTCCTGGGCGATTTTAATGCCAAGCTAGGAAGGGAAGACATCTCTGGTAGAATAATCGGGAAGCATGTCAACACTTCCGACAAAGGATTCAGGCTCATAGATTTTGCTGCGGGGCGAAATGTCATGGTAGCCAGTACGCGTTTTCCACACCTCAACATCCACAATGGAACTTGGACTTCTCCAGATCAATCTACCGTCAACCAGATTGACCATATTGCGATCAACGCCAGACACGCTTCCAACATCATTTATATACGAACTTACCGAGGAACTTACATCGACTCGGACCACTACTTCGTTGTAGCCAAGGTAGCACTTTGGATTTCCAGATCCAAGGTAAAACAGGAAGATGCTGGGAGAAGGTACAACGTCGAATGCCTATAATCGCCAGAGATCGCCAAATCCTTTCGGACCGAGTTTCAAGTAACCTCTCTGGAAGTTCTCTGCCGCCAACACAATGTATCGAAAACCAGTGGCAACATTGCCAAGATGCAATCAGAGAAGCCGCCTCTGATGTGCTGGGTTTCAAACAGCCACCAACAAGGTACCCCTGGTTTGATGAGGAATGCATAAAAAGGACGAGAGCTGCTCATGAGTTCTATAAGCAGAAGAGGCGAGAGGAACGCTGACTTCTCAGAAGGAAAAAGAGAAGGCATGAGAAGCGTGCGGTCGAAGATGTTGAGAGCTTTTATGAACAGGTGAAACGAAATTCACAGGTACATAAACCTGGAACCGAAGTCTGCAAAGACGAAAGTGGAAACGTCATAGTGGAACCGCAGTCAATGCTAAGGATATGGAAGGACCACTTCTGCAGACTGAATTCCTCTGTCAGACAGGATGATCCATTCAACATAGACGACGAAAGCCAACAATGCCGTCCTCCCGACTTAGACGAAGTAAAGATTGCCATAGCTAAATTGAAGTCTAACAACGCCGCTGGAGCAGATGGCTTGAATGCCAAACTCTTCAAAACAGCTAGTAAGTTGGTAAGGAGTATGCACCAACTTATCTGTAAGATGTGGTCGGAAGAAAGCATGCCAGATGAATGGAACCTGAGTATTGTTTGCCCGATCCTGAAAAAAGGAAAACCTCGTAACTGCATCAACTATAGAAACATCAGTCTACTTAACATCGCTTACAAAGTCTTCTGTGGCGTAATATGTGAACATCTTAAGCTCATCGTCAACAACCTAATGGGTCTTTATCAGTGTGGTCTTAGAGCAGGAAAATCTACAGGTGATCGAACATTACGGCAAATCCTGGAAAAAACCCAAGAACAACAATATGACACCCACCATCTATTCATCGATTTAAAAGCCGCATATATCTAATTTTGGCATCCCTGATAAACTTGTCCGTTTTTGCTTTATGACCATCAAGAATTCGCACTGCTCCATAAAAGGTTGAAAACAAATTAACAGAAGCTTTTTATGTCAAAAAGGCTTTAGACAAGGTAAACCACTGTCATGCGATCACTTTGGAAGAATAGTGCAGAGCTCCCACTTAAACATCAGAGACGCTATCTTTCAAAAGTCTCTCCAATTACTAGTATATGCTGATGGAATTTACAAAATCGGGGAAAACCCAGCTTGATGTCAAAGGTGTTTTTGGGAGTTAGCGTTTAATAAGGGCACAATAAAGTCTATGTTTCCATCAAAAAAGGACCAACAACACAGACGACGTGTGACGTTTCGTTCAAAACGTCATATGTGACAAATGTTTTTAAGGACTTTTTCTACCTAGGATCCGCTATGAACGCATAAAACAAAACGAGGCTAAGGTAAACGAATGAAGAACTCGGAGTGCAAAACTAGAGACATAAAGTTAGGGACTGAGCTAGATGAAGAAGACTCTACAGATGGACTGTAGAGCCACCAGGTTACTAAGTAAGACTTCAATATTTTCCCCACTTTTTGGGGAATATTAACAATTTCAAGGCCTTGCTGAAACCTGTATTTTTCCTTTCTTTCTTAGTAATCGTTGAGCTTTTATCTATGATATATCAAAAGATGACACCTCCATCAATGACATTTGTATAATTGTTCCCTATTAGACAAAATCCATTTTTTAAGTATTGTTTACAGTTTTGAAAATTCGTATCAAGGCGAAAACATAGTAATATAATTGACTCTCTGCCTTCTCTTTTTATCTAAAGTGAGACTTATCTTTTTTCAACTTCTTGTTTAGGACAGTACTTTGTATTTTGACACTATTTTCCAAGTTTTCTCTTGTATTACCTTAGAGCTTAAATACCGCCTGTTTCACATACAAAGAGTGACATAACAAAGCTTAGACACATAGGAAGCCGCAAAAAAGGAATTGGAGCACGATATGTTGTGTTGAAAAAAGAGGTCCTAAGTATCATGTCCCGAAAAATAAACCTCATTTATATGTTTATAATGCTAACCCTTGTCATCGCCTTATAGCGGCTACTACATCTTTACATGATGGAAGATACAATTAAATTGTATGCTATCAGAAGCTACTCTCTCGAAGTCTCAAGACATGTTCCATTCACCTTATCCCATAGATGCCGTTGTTGGTGTATAGTGTTGTATTCTGCTCAGTTTTGTTTGTTTTTGTCCTAAGTACTCTGTTTCTACCATCATTACCATTTAACCACATCTAATATACAAAAAAATAAAAATAAACAAAAAACAATACAACAAAAATATAAAAAGCGACGAAAGCAATAATAACAAAGTTCAACACGAATTACTACCAAATTTGCAAACGTCTTGGCAATTCATCTCTGTCCGTGTCCATGGGCGCACTCTCTTAGGTATATGGTGTGGATGTGGAGGAGTTAGTCTCGGTCTCGGTATGGTCCGCTCCTAGTCGCGCAACTTGTTGCACCCCGGTCCTCTTCACGATACTAGATATATGAAGGTATATAGTATAGGTATGATAAAAAAGGTATAGGTAGCCCCCTCGAAGCCCCTCGAAAGCTGGCCATATGTTTTGGAAAAATAACTCACGACCATTCAAGATGTGCTCATGCCGAGATTTGTGTGATCAGTGTTTACTGTTCTGCTCCATTCCATTTGGAGTTGAATCTTCTTTATTTTTGAAGTTGATTTTTTTCTTTTTTCGTCTCGGCCTGGCTGGCTGGTTGACTGGCTTGCTGACTCTGACTGGCTGGCTGCGCTTATCGTGAAGTTCCTTTCTCTGAACATTAACTTATATGAGTGTCAGCATCATCCAGTAGAGTACCAGAAGATGTTTCCATTTTTTTGTATTTATTTCTGTTTTGTTTTTAATTTAAAATCATTAAGTTATGCTCTGGTTTAAACACAAAGCATATGTGCATTATAGGTAAATGTCCTTGTTAAAAATGCTTTCGTGTTCATTAAATCATTTTTACATAAGTCACTCCAAGCTTATAGAAGCTAGGCTAGTCTATCTTAGCAAACCAACTAACCAACGATACCAGGTTACAACTTAGCTTCTTTAGATTGTTGCGGTGATGTCAGCTACTATTTCTAATGCAAAGATGTTAAATATGTATTACGCCACTGCGATCAGTAAAATATGAGCCTCTCTTGATTCTTGAACCTTCGCTAAAATAAAGATTGATAATTCGTGGTACGGAATTAGTATAACTGAGGTTGCTTGTTTGCGTATACCTTGAAAGTGCAGATATGGTTTTTGATTACAACATTGTTTGGCTTTCAAAACAAAAACTTTGCATGCAAGGTTTTTTTCTTCAAATTTTAACCTTTTCCCGTAATTGCGGAAGGCCTTATATTGTTGAAAATATGTAAAATAGGCAATCATCATAATATTCTTCTTTTAATTTGTGCATTCGCGTAGTACGGCTAACGAACAAATCACTGCACTTTACTGTGACGAAGTTGCTTAAGAATGTAACTGGCTGTTTTACTAGGGCATACTCTGTTAAAAAAATATTAATAGTTTCCTAAAGACAACTTGGTGGTGCTTTGGATTCCTGTACGTATTTCTAGACGATGTTGAAGTTCTCCTCGATAATGCTGGGTGGAAAGCTTCTCATCTATTTTTTTTTATTTCTTCCGTGACATCTGCAAACATTCATCAACATTTGACTCCATAAGTAATAGATGAACTTCATGGTAATGAACTATTTCTTCCATTCCTTAAATAAAAAGTGGTTTGGTTGTAAAAGTCTTACCACGATACTATTGGGAAGGCTTCTTCCACTTATTTTCTAATAACCTTTATCAAATAATCATAAAAGGCTTTGAGATCTTATAACCGAAAATCTGGTCACCATAGCACAAACATGTATTGCCGTTGCATGAAAAATACGATATTTTGACGCGGTGGTTAATAAAGAACTTAAGTCAAATCACGCTCAAAGCCAGTTTGGCCTCACAGCTTTTTTGAAAAATGAAAATAATAATGTGTAAATAAAACACACAGGTATTTAAATTCTTGCACAACTTCAATATTTACTTTATTCAGTGACCAATATTCTTCGGGCTGCCTTCTATTTGCACTTGCTTCAAACCCCCATTTATTTGCAACTGCAAAGTGAAAGTGTTGTCAGCCAGTAATACTAAGTCATCAATGAAGAACTTTCACCTGTGTACATCAAAAATTCAAAAATTCAACCAAAAAGTAATGGACTTAAAATACAGCCTTGGGGAACACCTGTCGCTGTTTCAAATCATTGTGAGAAATTTGTACCATCCCATACAACTTTATTCGATGAAACAAGAACATTGATGTACAGCACCAAGAATTTTTTTGAGATTCCTACAGTTAAGACCATTTACATAAGGACCTGTCTATTTATCTTGTTGAAAGCTCTTTAAATTCGACGAAGCTTTTTGTTGCAAATACATATAGCCGATTGTTGAGAAATCCGCCCAAAAACTGGCTTTGACACAAGCTTAGAGGGTTTTGTCTTCGATCCATTTGGTAAGCCTCACATATAGCGTACGCCAAATAACTTCTTTTTTGTTTTGAAAATGCTATAAAAACATGGAGTGTAGCTTTGGCTGTGTGCAGCCAAATATTGCCAATATCCTCCTCTTCAACTTTCGTGAACAAAAATTCGTTAACGATAACTATCGCCATTGACTGTAATGGACACTCCTTGCTCAATTTATAAGAAAAACGGCCCAATTATTCCCTTGGACCAAAATCCGCACCAAACAGTGGCTCGTTTTGGGTGCCCCTTATACTACAATTTTGCTTGTTAAAAATCTTCCTTTAACTATTTAGAATAGAAATTCCAACGTAACTTGCAAGTTCTGTCGAAAAAAGCTCAATTATTACAGTTCCGCGTTGTACAATGTTTTTGTGAATTGCACCGGATCGTTGAAATTATAACCTTCCTGTAGCTAAAGAAGCCTTTTGCAAGCTTACAAAGCTAATTGGGTTACATTGTATTCTGCGTTTACCATCGATTACTGTCTCGTCCGAGAGAAATGGTTACAATATGTAGATTGTAGAGGACTTAAAGGTAGAAGAACTGGTTTTCTCAGATCACCTCCCATTGTCCGTCAAATGTGTTCTCTCCGAAAACCCGCCCGCCAGTGACGCTCCTATGAATCTCTTGCCGAAGCTCCGTTGGAAGAATGCTCATCTTAACAGATACAAAGACAACCTCAATGCCTTAATAGACCCCATTAACATCAACCAGCTCAACTCAAATCTTGGCGAAGATATCCTAGTAAATTGCATATCGGAGGCAGCTCATCCCTTTCAATCAACAATAAGAAAGAATTGGAAACTGGTTTTTTGGAGTCTTGCCCCATCACTAAACGGAGTCCCTTTTGCAAAAAAAATCGAAATTAACATTAATGTTTTAGCTGATCACTTCGAAAATCTTCTAAACTCAAGGACAAATCCAAACGCTATGTTATACGCTACCCTTTACATAGAAAACGAAAGTCTGGACCAAAATTTTTCTACGCAAGAAGTCATTGAGGTAATACATAAATGCAAATACAACAAAGCACCAGGTGAGGACCGAGTCAGATATGAATTTTTCATAAACGCCAGCGAAAATTTTTTTGGAAAACTAACGACTGCTTTGACCTATATATTTAACGACGGTGTCATTCCCGAAAGCTTCCGCAAAACCATAATTTTCCCTTTGTTCAAAAAAGGTGACGTAAATAATCCTAGTAACTATCAAGTAATGTCGTTTATCAACACCATGACGAAAATCTTTACCGGAGTTATTCTTGACCGACTTTTGAACTGGATACAACAAAACAAACTACTCAGCGAATTCCAAGCAGGCTTCAGGAAATAATACTCTACTATTGATCATATTTTCACCCTAACCTGCATTGCTAGCTCCTATATAGACAAGAGAAAGAAGCTGCACGCATTTTTCGTTGATTTCAAAGCGGCTTTTGATTCAATCGATAGAGAGACACCCTTTTTTACAAGCTTGGCTGCCTTGGAATCTCCCATAAAATGTTGACAGTACTAAGACGGCTCCATAAAAACAATATGACAGCGATATGGAACGGTAACGAAGGATCTAATTGGTTTAAAACATCGACTGGAGTCAAGCAAGGTTGCCTCATAAGCCCACTCCTGTTCTCTCTTTTTTTAGATGACATCACAGCGGCTCTTCCCGGAGAAATAATGTTTGCTAGTATCAACACCAAAGCGCTTATGTAAGCGGACGATATTGTAATTTTAAAGGAATCACCTCAAATGCTGCAAATGATAATAAATAAGCTTATAATATATTGCGACCTCTGGAACCTCACAGTCAATACCGACAAATTAAAAATTTTAATATTTCGAAATGGATCTGGTAGAAACGCCAGAGAAGAGAGATGGACCTGGAATAATGTCGCACTGGATTTGGTTAAGGAGTATAAATACCTTGGAGTTATAATTACTCCAAATCTTTCATTCAAGAAGCACCTGCAGCTAAATTAATAGAATCGAAACAAGCCATCAACTGCAACTGTCAACAATCCGTTATGCGCATTGGGGAAAAAGCGTTCTTAACCAAAATGAAACTCTCGAAGTGCTCAATGGATCAAACTGGAATGTTCTAAGTAGTTTTGTCTTAACTGCACAAAGATATAGAAACCAAATTCTTAATGAAGTTTTCTAATTTTGTATACACTAACATTAAATTCAATCATAAGATATTTTTCAATTTATTTCAATTAAATCAATGAAGCCTTTATTTAGCTTTTTACGATTAATTTGCATAAAAAAGGAACGCCGCGCCGCGCTGTGGTGGAAAAATTAGGTTTTCGAAATAAGAAAAATCTATTCAAAGTTTCGTACCTAATGTTGCAACTGGTGAATTTTTATCGAAGAATTAAAGAATGAAATTAGATTTTAGATTTTTTTTAGATTAGATTTTTATTCATCAAATTCTTAAATTTCTAACAATGGTTTTAAAAATGATTAACATTGCATATTTTTGCAAGAATATAAAAAACTAGAAACACTCATTAATAATTTTATTTCTGTATGATGTCGCTTCAGTATAATATTCTGTGAGCAGATTCCAGTTTTGTCCGTTTAGCAAGTTCCATACATCTTCTTTCCTTAAAGTGTTTCTACCAAAAAATGTCCTTCTTAATTCCTTAAAGATTGGACATGTTCCAAGAAAGTGGCCAATATCTTCTCGCTCGCGTGAATTACATGTACTGCAGATGTGATTTAAATCGGGTCTGTGTGGCATATAGTTGAGAAGCAAAAGGTCCCCTCTCATCTTAAATATGACACCTATTGCACTGCACGAAAAGTTTGAATGGAAATAATTTGATTCGTTTAGATTGTAGTTCAATTTAGAGTAGAATTGCCGTTCTGTTCTATGCTCTAGCGCGTTCAATAAATGAGTTCCTTTCGTTTTCATCAATGGTTCTAATAGTTTCATAAAGCATTTTCTTTATCTGGATTAGGTCTTTTCCTACTACATTAAAAGTATATCCACAATCCGCTGCAAGCTTGCGCCAATCTTCGAACCACATCTTTTTATACATAACTGCATACATCCAGAGCTGTTTCGGTAACCTTGCATCTTCCATACCCATAATATTTAAGATGTAGTCTGCATTCATTTTCAACGATGCAATAAAAAGTGTTGGCTAACCGGTTTCGAGATAGTACATATACTTGGGAGTGTTTATCGGTAGAAAGAATGATTTCCTCAGAAAAAAATTCAAGATATTATCAACTATATCATATTTTTTTAGTCCCCACACTTGTGCTCCGTACAAAAGAACCGATCTCGCGGTAGCATTAAAAACTCGGTACTTTGCATTCATTGACACATGTTAATTGTTAAATATTTTTTTCCAATTAATGTATACAGCGGACTTAGCCAACGCAGTTTTACCTTTAAGATGTCTTTCCATGTTCAAGTTAAACGTTAAGTCTAAGCCCAGGTAAGTATATTATTTTACTACTTCTAAGAGTATTCGGTTGTAGTTCCAGTTTTCACACTTCGAAACTTTTCCACTACCGTTTTGAAAGATCATCACTTTAGTCTTTACCGTGTTTACCTCTAAGCTCCATACCTTGCAATATTCTGCTGGTCTGTTTATCATCATTTGTTGGGACGTGGGTGACTCAGCAAACATGACAATATCGTCGGCATCCATTATGACTTTTACCAGCTTGTCACCAAACCTATTCCACAAGGCAGATATTCAATCAGGTCATCGAGAAACAGCGCGAAGAGCAAAGGACTTAAATTGCAACCTTGTCTTGCTCCTCGATTGACTTCAAGTTTCTTTGGTATATTTTCTCCATCAAATTCCTACGCTTCAATTTGTAAGAAACTCCCAAGTTATACAGTTTGTAAAAAAGGGCCTTTCGGTCGATAGTGTCGAATGCTGTCTTAAAGTCTACAAAGCAAGAGTACAATTTTTCATTGTGACTAATCTTAATCCTCGCTAAACTACTTAAAACAAAAATATTGTCCGACGTGGAATATCCTCTCCGAAAACCCGATTGAAACTCACTCAGCTTCTGTTTCATTTGAAACCATCTTGTGAGCCTATTACAAAGTAGTGACGTGTAATTTTTTAGAGCCGAGTTCAGGAAGGAAACACCCCTAAAATTTTGTTGGATCCAGACGTTCACCTTTCTTAAAAATTGGCAAAATGAGCGCTTCGTAAAAGTGTTCCGGATTGACACCAAATGTATATATAATGTTAAGATCTTCGGATAGCTTTTCAGAAGGGATGCCGTTAGTAATCGCGGCCTTTCATGAATGTAAAACTTTCACTTTTAACATAAGAAATGTCACATGGCATGATGGTTAATCCGATGGACTGTCATGCGAGAGGTCTTGGGTTCGAGAACTGCCTACGCCAACTAAAGTTTTTTTTCACGGGTACTGCCTCTTGCGAGGAATTAAAAAGTTCTCCAAGAGTGATTCCTCTCATGAAAATGTGCTTTCTCAAAACTGTAGGTCACTTTCATCCTTGACAACACTGTACTCGCACACAGGAATGGTTGAGAGTTGTCAGTCACTAGGCCCTAGTTCTCAAACGGACTGTTGCGCCACCCAATTTATTTTATTAATGTCACATGGATAATTGTCAAACTGCCTGTCATACTGATGCCTTTTTGATTTTTATTTTCAATATGATTTGAAAATGTCTTATGCCCGAACAATTTATTTTCTAAAATTCATGCTGTGTTCTCTTATATTTCTGAACTTAATGTGCATGTGAATTAGCAGAATTGATGTTTTTTGTGGATTAGGCAAAATCTTCTTAAGGTTCTCTAAACTCCATTTCATTAAGAACACTATTTGATGCGATTGACATATTTCAAGCGTCGACGACCTTTTTGTCGTTTAATCCGAAAGCAACGCTAAGGCAAATCCTTTTGTATTTTTTGTGTCATTGCGAATCATTTGGAGGAGAAAAGGTTGCAACTAAACGTTTTATTATTTAAAAACAATATTTTTGTGGATCTCCCAAATCCTTCAAAGTAATAAATAGTTTGAATTCACCAAATTTCAGTCATATTTTGAGATAAAAAAAATTATCTACCTTCAACCATTTATAAAAATTTAAATTCATGCTAAATTGATTCCAAAGAATAAAATTACATCAAAATCAAACAAAGCACAAAAATATGAATTGTACGACAAAAAAAAAATAAGCCGAGGATTTGGTTTCTTTGAACAATTAAATACAAAAAATTACGTAGGCTTATATGCAATGCGTACCCTCAAGAGCTATATACCTTATACCTCGACAATCCCAAGGGACAGACACACTGCAAATGGTCAACCAACAAAACACTCCGAGCTCTAAGGTCAATCAAACCTCAAAAGGTCATTACCATTCTGTGCGAATTTATACATTTTTTCCCCCGCGCTGCCGGTCGGGCCTTCGCCGCCGTAAACATACCTCAATTCAGCAATAAAACGTACAGCTGCCTGTACTCTGTAAGTGTTGCTTAAACCTATCATTTCAGGATATTCGGTAAACATCACTCTCGGCAGATTAAATGATTCGCATTTTTTCTAGACACAATTGATATATTTTTTCCTATTCAAATATACAAGAAGGATAGGAAAACAGCTAAAAACACATCCTGAGGGTGATTTTAATGCTTTGGATGCTGATTTCTGAGCTGCGGTCTGGTCTGATGGTCAGATAGAAGATATCTTGGGCAGCATTAATTGTTGTGGCACACGTCATTTACATACATAAATCGTTCGATAGACTATCCCCTCGGTACCACATCGATGAATAATAATTAATGCTATATGCAGTCGGTGGTGGCGGAGCGGCGGCGGCCGGCGGTGGTATGTGAGTTATAGTAAAATTGTGGGTTTATTTGTGGGATTGTCAAGGATTCCAATATTGTTTTGCAATATTTCTATGACAACTTATGATTTTTTTTTGTTTGTGTGTAGGTCTAACAAGCAAGGCACGAAAACGAATCGTCCAAGGATCATGGTTACTCGGGGTAACGTGTCGTGTGGTGTCTTTGTTTTGCCCATTGTCCTTGGCCGTCGCTAATCAATGTGTCATACACATGGGAGGAATAATATTGTCTCTAAGTTCTTTTTATTTCTTCGTTTTTGTTCCCATCACACTTTTTGACTTTGCTAACCTCAGTAACCAAAAAAGGCACGAAGAGAAAAGACTTTTGAAGTTCCATCATATATTGATGGAAAACCGTGAAAAATTTCATTGATTGATTTCAGAAGTGAAGAACTCAAAGTGATTGGCATTAGAAACACCGGCATCTGAAACTACAACAAATGTTGCACAATTAGATAGCAGACACATACTGGTATGGTAGAGTGTTTGAATGCGATTATTCTCATTCAAAATGCAATTTTATGCAATTAAAACTTAGCACCAGTTAAAGAAAGGACTTCATACAAGAGATTAGCTATGTCATTTGGGTAAAATTGTCCATCGATTTTCAAAGTGGGAAATTAATGATTAGAAATTATAATAACTTGAATCGGTTGCTTTGCTCTACTAATGCTTATATTTATTAAATTGAACAGAATTTTGAAAAAGTTTTTAAATATTCGTAGTTACCGACAGATTAACAGATTTCAATTCACGAAAATGATATTTTTCGTGATATGATTTGTACTGATGTATAAATTGTTTCGGAGACAGAGAAAAGTGTTAGTTGTTGTCAGATGATCTTTGCAGCTAAGGGTTTTTCCAATAAGAGGGTTTATATCAAATTCACTTTTTAAGCTTTCATATTTTGACATTGAACAAGTAAAAACTGTGCCATTAGTAAAAATGACACGCATTTTGTAATTCCAGCACCTTCTCGACTTTCAATATTGAAGGAAAATATTGAGGTTTTAGGAAAAGTTTGTGATGTGATTTGTTAACATGTAAACGACACTTTAATTTGTATTTCTGTAAAAAATTTAGGTCTCACGTCTCAAATAAGTTTTTCAGCAGCAACTTCGTATTTTTTATGATCAAAATTTTCATCGATGAGGCCCATTTTTGATTTTGCGAACAATGTTATGATTCATGAATTTTTGTGTCCAAAACTTAAAGATATTCACACTAGCATAATTCTCCGTGCATAATCAAATCATTCACTACTAATTCCTTTATGGAAGCCCAAATTTAGACAGAGTATCAACTTCTCGTGAATTTGATGCTTTGTCTAATTCCATCCAAAGAAATGTTTCGTCCTATCCTCAATATCCTCCATTCTTCATGGCTTCAAAATTCAGGCCAGACAACATCCGATGGAGTGTGTGCAGAAATCTTCGCTGAGTTAAACCACCTAACTCAGCTAGTCAACGAGCCCACCTGAATATCGGACGTTGAAGGTCGAGCAGAAAACACTCTTGACTTGTTTCTTACCTCTGACAATAATAAGTACACTTTTTCGTGTCAAAACTGTTCAGTTAAAGAAAAAGCTCCTAAGAGAACCGTTTGGCAATACGAGAAAGCCAATTGGAACGGTCTCAATAATAACTTCAGGATCCTTAACTGGTCACTATGATTCTTCGATAGTGACGTTGATGCCAGCGCTGATATGATCACAAGTTTGATTCTCCTGGGAATGAGAACTTTTATACCGAACAGGGTTAAAAGTTTCAGATCCAAGGAAAACGCTTGGTTTGATGCTATCTGTAAAGAGGTTATTAGGGCCAAAGCAGTAAGTTTCCGTTGCTATAAAGGCAACCGTACTTTGGAAAGCCGCACAAAGTTCAAACAAGCCAGGAAGGCCTGCAACGCTCATGTTCGACGGACCAAATTTTTACATGGCCAAAAGTTACGGCAAAAAATACTGCAATGTTCCAAAGGCAGAAAAAATGTTTGGTCATTTTTAAAAAAAACATGAAGAATTCCTCCTCTTCTTCGGTTCCTACGCTCGTTGTCAATGACACTCCTTTTGTTAGCTCTTTAGAGAAAGCTAATCTCCTTGCTAGGCAGTTCGCCGCCAATTCTACTCCGCCAGTGAGTGTTATGACTCCACCTGTACCTGAGCGAGTTAGTGATTCTATGGGACCAATCTCTTTTCGCACTCATACTGTGGCAAGAGTCCTTAGAGATCTAAACACACATTAATCTGCTGGTCCGGATGGTATCCCCGCTATTGTTCTAAAGAGGTGTTCTTCATCGTTGGCAAAACCACTGCGTAAGCTTTTTCATCTGTCTTACTCCTCAGGTCTCGTTCCGAGCGAATGGAAAACGGCATTTGTCCAGCATATTCCCAAAAAAGGCGAATCTTCCTCACACTCTAACTACCTACCAAAAATCGAAAGCTTCTTAATGACCGGTAAAACGGCTTTCGTAGCAATAAGTCCACTGGTGATCCCATGCTTCATCTCACCGAACTGTGGAGCAAATCTTTACATCGTTTTGAAGAAAGTAAAATTATTGCACTTGATATTTCAAAAGCGAATGGAAAACGGCATTTGTCCAGCATATTCCCAAAAAAGGCGAATCTTCCTCACACTCTAACTACCTACCAAAAATCGAAAGCTTCTTAATGACCGGTAAAACGGCTTTCGTAGCAATAAGTCCACTGGTGATCCCATGCTTCATCTCACCGAACTGTGGAGCAAATCTTTACATCGTTTTGAAGAAAGTAAAATTATTGCACTTGATATTTCAAAAGCATTTGATAGGGTTTGCCATCAGGCACTCTTATCGAAAATGCGTGCTTTCGGTTTTCATGAATCCCTGCTTCATTGGATTAGTAATTACCTTTCAGATCATTCAATACAAGTAGTATTGGATAGATTCAAGTCTGAAAACCTTAAAATAAATGCTGGTGTGCCACAGGGCTCTGTTTTATATCCAACACTCTTTCTCATTTTTAGTAATGATCTCCTGTCTGCAACATCTAATCCAATACATTGTTTCGCTGACGATAGTATACTCTTAGCTTTTCATATTCGTTTTCAGACTCACATCCCTCTTCTTCGGATGTGGAACTGCAACGACAACGACATGATAAGCTCATTAAATTCCGACCTAACAGCTCTTTTGGAACGATCACATACGCGATGTCGCCAAAAATGCCGCAAGGTGTTTGGGTTTCCTTAGGCGATGCAAGACATATTTCAAACCTTCTGATCTGGGTGCTATCTACAAGACTTACATACGTCCGAAGCTTGAGTATAACTCCCATCTCTGGGCTGGTGCTCCTGCAACTTACTTAAGCCTCTTGGATAGTATTAAACGTAGAGCATTAAATTGATAGATGATAATATCATAATAAGTTCATTTACTTTGCTTGAACATCGTCGTTAGGTGTCTTGTCTGACTCTTTTGTACCGTTATTTTAACGGCTTATGCTCTAGTGAAATATCCAGTTGCATTTCTCCCCTTAAACAGTTCAACCGTAATACTCGCGCTTCTAGGAATGCTCATCAGTATACCCTCGGGCCCAACTTCGGCCGTACTGTCAAATACAGAGATTCGTTCTTTAGCCGTACTACGCGAATGTGGAATGTCTTACCACACCCTGTCTTTCCTAGTCATTGCAATATTCAGGAATTCAAAACCAATGTGCACCGACATCTCCTATTAAACCCTCTCTCCTCTTCCTAGTGCTTACACTGTGCCTCTGCATAATAAGGGTAGTAATATCCCCTTGAGTGTGTGTTTGTGACTGTTTTCCCTACCTTTATCCTTTTCATCCAAATATGCATTGGAGACTTTCATCGTTAAGTTGCAAAGAGAACCTTTTTCGATCTTTGTTTAAGTTGGCTCCATTTGGACATATTTTTTCATAAAAAAACATTTTGTTGATTTCATTCATCAGCTTTCTTACGAGAATGACCTTGAATAAGCACAATTCTTGAAAGTGTGACTAAGCCAACTTCCAACACTAAAACAAACCCCTCAAATGAGCAAATTGGCCATAAAAAATGTTATGAAACCATATATGTTTGATATCGTTTTTTATTGTTGATTGTGTATGTGTCTTATCTTCTCTACAATAAATTAAACACCTAACGATTTCTCTTACAACATACTCGTTTTTTTAGTATAAAAATGAAACCACTTACTGGAAAACCTTTTAGAATATAGGATGATGGATACCTTTGTAGTTAATTTTTATTTGTTTTTACTTTAAGGTTGATTAAAATCCTACGTTCAAATTTCTTAAACCAAAAAGGACTTACAATAATTTATCGCGAATAAAATATACCTGAGCTCAAAGATCACCACAATCTTGTTTTTTAAATGAAAACAAAACAAATTCTCTCGGACTTCCGATAAGCACCCTGGGTCAATAAATTTAAATCACCGAATTGGCAGATGCATCCGCATTTTAAAGATTCCAAAATAAAACGTAATATGCATAATCCTTTACAGTCTCACGGATATTTTATAATGTGACCCGCGCACTCACCATCGTCCTCGCAGTTTATCATATGCGAAATTAGGATACGTCACTACAATACGTTTTTTGTTTTTTTGTTTTTTATTTACCCCTATCTCTTTAACTAATAAAGCATCCTTTTTGATTATGCACACATCCGCTTTTTATATTCAGATCTTTTTAAATTTCTTATTTATAATGCTGAGGGTCTTGACATGGGTCACATAGTTCATTTGTTGTTCCGTTTTGATTATCTTCCTATTTCGCTTGATCAAATGGTAACCCCATGATTTTTTTATGTTGTTGATTGTTTTTTTTTTTTTTTGTGGACGAGGGGTTGATCCTTTTTTATTTTTTGTGTGTAACTTATTAGACTGCATGTGTAGGAACAACTTCTATTGGTTGACACTGGGTTGATCCTGCAACAATTTATGGTATGCATTTGAAAAAGGTGTATATGTATATTTGTAGTGAATCTGAGTTGTAGTAGAGAATTGTGTTTGCACTTTTGATTTCGCGCGGCAAAACGAATGAGGAGTGTTTTGAGAAATATGCAGATCGGAGGGAAATGTAATTTAATACATTACTTCCTCGGTTTTTTAATGTTTGTGATTTTAAATGCACCAGGAAATAGTAGTGGGTCCACATTTTGTAGAGAGGTCATTTACATTCTGCCTTTTTTAAACTGTGAGAACTGGGAAAGTTTTTAATGCAATTATGCAAATGCAACTCTTCTTTCATGAGAAACCCGCACTTTTTTATCAAAGAAAAAAAAAGAGAATGATTATTCTCTTTAATTAAATTCTTTGGATGCATTAAACATTTTGATAAGGAAAGCAACTTTTAATGAATTCACAACTTTATAATTTATGAATAAAATAAATTGATAACGAAAAGTGAAAATACCCCTAATTGTTATCAAATCATTAATTATGGTCGGTAAAATATCTGCAAACTTTCTTCAAAGGCTTACAAGTAGGACTACAAAAAACAGCGATATTGACAATGTCACAATTTTCTCTCTTGTAAAGGGCTTTATTCATACACATACTCGAATACAAAGAATATAACTTAGTAGCGTTCCTAGATGTTGAAGGAGCTTTCAACAACGTCAGTTACCAGGCGATCACAACAGCAATGGATAAGCTAAAATTACAGAAATCACTCATCGATCTTATAAGTCTCATGCTCAAAAGCAGGACAATAACCTCTAGCATGAGAAGTTTTACTACCACCAGATCGGTGAATCGAGGCACCCCTCAAGGTGGGGTCCTTTCGCGTCTTTTATGGAACATCTAAGTAAACAACCTACTAACATCATTGGAAGCAAAGGGTTTCAGGGTGACTGCCTATGCTGACGACGTTGCAATATCTGTATCTGGGAAGCACCCCCATGTTCTCTTGGAACTCCTACAATTGCCTTAAATAGGCTAACAAAATGGGACGTCAATCCACATAAAACAGAACTAATACTCTTTTCGAGAAGGTACAAAATTCCTCAGATTAGCCCACCCGAGATACCATTAAGCTTTTCCGAAGCTAAATATTTAGGCCTCATTTTAGACAAAAAACTAAATTGGAAGTCAAATTTTGATGAAAGAGTAAAAAAGGCTACTGTAGCGCTTTTTACTTGTAAAAAGGCCATAGGATCAAAATGGGGCTTCTCCCCAAAAATAACCCACGGGCTATACACTTCGGTAATCAGACCGATATTCATTTATGGAGCTGTTGTATGGTGGACCGCACTGGACAAGATGGTAAATCTAAATAAGCTCATCAAATTTCAGCGGTCAGCAGATATGTGCATCACAGGAGCACTTCACTCAACACCAACCGCAGCACTGGAAGTGCTTTTAAACCAAAATGGTGGCAGCCAACTCATGTGTGAGGCTTAGGGCCACCTCTCAATGGAACAGTAGCAATACTGGACATAGTACTATTCTAGACAGTTTCAGATCTATCCCAGATCACTTAGACTATACCACCCCAAAAATGGTATTCGGTAAAAGCTTCCATGTGTCCATCCCTTCAAGATCCTCCTTGCAAGAAGAGCGACCCCTGTAACACGATGCGGTACACTTCTATACAAACGGTTCAAAGACCGATCACGGAGTTGGAAGTGGTATCTTTTCGGAACAATTGAATCTCAGTCTATCCTATAGACTTCCCAATCAATGTGGTGTATTCCAGGCAGAAGTAATGGCGTTTAAAGAAGCACTATCATGGCTCAAAGAATCTTCTCAGACAGCCAAGCCGCTCTTAAATCTCTCGCGTCTGTCTCCACAAACTCTCAAACAGTCCACGACTGTCGATAATCTCTGAATGAGATGACGGAACAATACATAGAACATAACATAGGAACACCACTTGCTACATGCAAATATCTTCTCAAACAATATGCTCTAGAATCAACAAATGCTAGATGGTCACAGAGTACCACCTGCCTAGCAACCAAGCAAATATGGCCAAGCATAGACTTAAAACGGTCAAAAGGCTTGATATCCCTGAGCAGACAAAGTATAAGGTCTACAATTGGAGTAATAACAGGACACTGCCTCATAGGAAGACATGCTCTGAGACTAGGGGTCTAGGAGGAAGAGGAAACAGTCCAACACCTTCTATGTACATGTCCAGCACTCTCCATTAGAAGGAATAACTTTCTCGGTAATCCCTTCTTCTATAATACCAGTGAACTGGCAACGATTGACACAAAATGTCTTTCTAACTTTATTAAAAGTACAAAATGGTTTGTTTAAGTTCTTAACTCTCCTATGAGTAACCTCATTAGTGGTATCACAATGGACCCTTGGGGTCTACGTGCGTCAATGACATCTGGGCAGCCACTTCAACCTAACCTTACCTAACCTGACTCTTGTTTGTTGTTTTTGACCTTTACATGTTTGAAATGTTATCAATTGTTATTTAAAAAAAAAAGAAAACTTACATTTATTTTCGTGACTCTCCAGCTCAATTGTCGGGAACAAACTCGCGCCAAATGAATTCGTATTTTCCCTTTTTTGGCATTTATAACTACTTTTTCCCGGAGTATTTTTTCCCATTTTCGAACTTGTTTAGAATAACGCAAATTGAAAAGGGAACAAAATCCTCGGGAGAAAAGGGACATATTTCCCCGGGAATTGTCATTTAGAATTGGGCTGAATATTTATAAAATCAAATGCACGCACGTGATGAGTTCCGCCTCGTTAATTCAAATGCACTCTAGATATCAAATAAGGTGCATCAATTTCACCTTTAATGAGTTGATAAAAGAATATCAAGTAATTATTAACACGCCTTTGATGGAGAGATTGCATTTGAAGAAGCAGCATACGATGTTCATAGGGAGGAAGATCATAAGGATCATCCCAAGGAAGACCCTTTAGGGCAAAACAAATGAAATTATGTTGAATTGCTATGAAATATATTTAATAGAATATTTGAAATCCTAAAAATCATCAAATTAAACTTTACCACCAAAAGTTAGAATAGATAACATTTTTTTTCTTAAAAATATCTCTGCATATTAAATTCAAGAGTCCCTGTCAAATTTATCCGTTTGTGCAGAATGACGATGGAGAATTCACGCTGCTCTATCAAGGTCGGAAAAGATCTTACCGATGCATTCGATGTCAAAAAAGGTTTTAGACAAGGCGATGCACTGTCATGCGAATTCTTCAACATCGTTCTGGAAAGAATTGTGCAAAACTCAACCGTCAACACTAGAAGCGCAATCTTCCAAAGGTCCATCCAATTACTCGGATACGCAGATGATACTGATATAATTGGAAGATCAAAGCGTGATGTCAGTGGAGCGTTTTTGAGCATTGCGACGGAGCGAAGAAGATGGGTTTAGTGGTCAATGAGGGCAAGACCAAGTATATGCTGTCATCAAAAAAGGACACTGAACGACGACGTCTTGGACAAAACGTCACCATGGACATTGGACAGCTATAATTTTGAGGTAGTTAAGGACTTTGTCTACCTAGGCACCGCTATTAACACAGACAACGACACCAGCGCTGAAATCAAACGGAGAATAACTATTGCAAATCGCTGCTTCTTTGGACTTAGAAGGCAATTGAGAGGTAAAGTCCTTATCCGAGCATCTAAAATCACCATCTATAAGACACTCATCATCCCGGTTCTCATTTAAGGCGTTGAGGCCTGGACCCTGTCAAAGAAAGATGAGAGCGTCTTAGGATGCTTCGAGAGAAAAATTCTTAGGGTGATTTTCGGTCCCGTACGCATAGATGGAGAATGGAGGAGAAGATATAACGACGAACTGTACGGGATGTACAACGACACTGACCTAGTTAGCAGAATTAAAGTCCAACGGCTTAGATGGCTAGGTCATGTAGAAAGGATGGACATCAACGCTCCAGTCCGGAAGGTCTTCGAATCCAATCCCGAGGGACGGTGGAGTAGAGGAAGACCGCAACTCAGGTGGCGCACTCAGATGGGTGAAGACCTCAACCAACTTAGCGTGCGAAACTGGAGACAGCTCGCTAGGGACCGAGCTGGCTGGAGACGAATGTTGGTTGAGGCCCAGGTCCTCCCGGACTGTAGCGCCACCTTAAGTCAGTAAGTAAGTCAGTAATTCAGATATTCTTTTTTATAATATCACAGCATTTCTTCGTTATTACTGCAATTGAAAAAAATATTAAAGTTTTTTTTTTCAAAAATTGAAGCCATTGAATCTTAAGCTATTCCACATTATTAACATTAATATTTCGATTTGTTATATTTTTCCATTTTTTTTTTCGTCGAAAACATTACAGATCGATTCATAACAATAATTTTAAATGGATCCTTCTCAATAAAAATTTGTGATCAATTTTAGTGACAAGATAGTCACGATGCGAAACAATATATTGGAACAAAACAGACATCTTAATATTCCTATTTTGCCAACCACACTATTCAGTGTACATAATTAAATTTGAGGTACTCATAAATGTTTAATATAATGGAATAAGCAGCTTCCAATTTCTTGAGGGCCTCTTGACCCAACCAACTCATCCAAAATATACATGTGAGCTTTGTTCTGGATACGGCAACGACCTAGTCACTGATAAAGCTTCGGTTCCCATCGATCACCGAAATCAAGCATCAGTGAGCGTGGTTAGTAGACAGATGGGGAACAGTCTCGAAGCCTATGGAGTCCTGTTGACATGTGTTCTTTCTGTCTGTTGTTATTTCTCTTCTGTCCTTCTGTCTTGTATTAATGTCTTGCGTTGTTATCACCTTACATAGTCTAGTCTCTCAAGGTGCTGTTATCTCTACTCTGTTCATTTATGTGCTAAGTAGTGTCAAATGTAATGTAATGTTCTGGATACCTAGACAATATGTACAAAGCTGCCCCTTATAATAGCACACACTTGTTGAAATGTCTGTAGTTGGCAAGGTTTTAATAAGATCAAATGCGTCATCTTTCATGACATTTCTAGCCGACTCAGATTTTTAAGATGCATTTCATGTTCAATTTGTATTTGAGGCTTTTTGTGATCAGATGCAAACTTAAGCTTATTGTTAGGGAAGTCACATTTCTTGCAAGAATCTTTTATTGGAGCATAAGTCTTTCAGAATACATGCTCTGATACCGGACTGGTATAATTTGTACAAATTATACATTTTTTGAAATGTTAAGATCCGGGGATAAGAATTTTCTTTCGGACTTGTGACGGGTGTTATGTGATTCATATGAAGGAAATTTGTTTATGAATTCGCTTAGTTCTTAAAATTTTAGTACACTAGTTTTATTTCCTGGCTCAGCTTATTCTGCCATCAGATACTTTGAATGTTTTCAAGAAAAAACTCTTACAAGCTCTCTTAGCTTATGACTTTTGTTATCAGACACAAAATATAAGCAAATGAAAAGATCCTTCTAAAATTTTCAGCATTTGTGTAAGACCTCGCCTTCTAAACAATCTATGATTGATTTTACTTACTGTACAATTTTGGTACAGATATGACGTATTTGTTTGGAATTGAAAAAATGTTTAAAAATTGAAAAAATTGCAAAAATGAGGACTACGCCACTACTGCTCTGCTTTGAGATTAATGGAAATATTTTGTTTTCGTAACTTATTATTTATAATAAAAACTCGTATTTTTTTAGACCGGATCAGATTCTCACACAAAAGACAATTTTTAAAATGTATGCGAAACAAAAGAGCTGAGTTGCAAACTTTTCAAAAGAGGTTCCATTTAAATTGATATAAAAAAAGTATTTTTAAGGGAAATCAGTGGATGTCTATTTCGTTGTAAAGAGTAACGTATGTTTATTAACAATTAAAAATGATATCAGCTAAATAGTTTCCTGTTACGGTTGCGTTTACGGTTACGGTTCGACAGCTCTTAGAAGTTTATCTTAAAGATTTTTGAAGAATGGGCATAGACCTTTTATTTTATGCGGTCTAACTTTAAGGGCCTTTAGAAGTAATTATTTATTCAAATTACGGTTTATGTCATTTTTGGAATGCCTAATTTCAACTATTGATAGTGAACCCATAACCTGATTTTATGTTTGCAGCAAAGGAGCAATATTCTCAGTTTTTCAAGATTCCCATAATGCAAAAATACGAACTGTGACTGCAACATTTTCACAGTTCAAATGCGTTATTGAAGTGTATATCGTTCCAAATATAAAAAGTCAAAAACTTGACATGTTAAGCAGATAAATTGGTGATTTGCTTGCAAGGTTGGCAGCTTCGTCCGCTAGCTCGTTCCCCCGGATGCCAACTTGGCCAGGAGTCCACATTAGTTTTATGTTTTGGTTTGATTTGATTAATACTCGTAAGGAGCGGCTATTGTTGATAAGATCAGTATTATTGTTGGTATTTAATATGGCTTTGATGGTAGAGAGGCTGTCTGTACAAATAATTTTTACAAGAAATTTTTATAGCGTCTTGAATGGCAGTTAGAATGGCAAAGGCTTCTGCTGTGAAAATGGAAGCTGTTTGTGGGAGTAATCCAACACGTATCATGTTGCCATCTTCGTGGGTGATTGCTAAGGTTGTAGTGGTTGAGGTTTTGGATCCGTCTGTGAATATGAATTTCCAGTTTTTGACCTTGAGCTGAGATGAAATACTGAGGAAGAGTTTGGGGTATATTTCATTAGTTGTACTAGTTTTCTCATATGGTGTAAGTTTCATTATAAAAGAGTTTGAGTCTATGAGCCAAGATGGTTTTAGAGCAGATGAATCGTTATTTTTAGAAAATTGTGTTTCGGAAAGTCGATGTTACCGGATTGAAAGGTTGTCGAATTTTATATATCCTCTTTTGATTAGCCAAGAGCTTGATTACTTTGCCGATTAAAAATTTGGTTGAAAAAATTAGTTTAGCGTGCAGTTAGGCAGGCCCGCCTCTGCCAAGATGTTTTTTATGGGAGTGGTGTGGAAGGCGCCAACACTACATCGTTTTGCTTGGTGGTAAGTTGGTTTTATGATTCCAATTGTGGAGAGAGTTGCCGTATATAGAAATTCCATATTCGATTTTACTAAAAACTAATAATTTAGTTATATTACACAGTAAGCTTACATCTACGCTACTTTCCCTACTCGATAAATACTTAACAATGTTAGACCTTGCAGCTAGCAATTTCTTAATATGTAAGCAATGATTGCACCAATTATATTTGTTTTTAAAAATTAAACCTACAATTTTTAATGTTTTGACATTTTCTATTTCTATATTATTAATATTGATAGTAGGAGGATCACAGGAATGCTTTCGGCATACGTGCAAAATCTTACATTTATTCAAGGCGAGTTTAGCACCAGAGGAAATTTCCCAACCTAAAATGTCTTTCAGAGCATTAGTAAGCAAAGTCTTTATATCATTTACTTTGTTGCTTTTACACATTATATAAACGTCGTGACGTCTGCATATAGGCAGTAACTTAAAAGTTTTTGTTTGGATAAATTATCGCATATATATTGAAAAGTAATGAAGAACAAAACGACTGATAAAGGAGATCCTTGGGGAATTCCGTTTTCGAGTCGATATGTGGGGGAGTAGGTATTATTGGATTTGATGCAAAATTGTCTGTTACTGAGGAATGATTTTACATAATTAAACATCCAGGACCAACGTCCCATTCTTTAAGCTTATTTAAGACAACATGTATACCAATTCTGTCAAACGCTTTTTCGAAGTCTAAAGCAAGTATAGACACATGGTTTTTGGAGCTTATTGCTCTGGAAATGTAGTTATCAATATAAAGAAGAGCGTCGGTACACCCTTGATTTGATTTGAATGCTACTTGGTGCATATTTAAATGTTGCTTCGCCTCTGCATACCAAAACAAACGCTTGGAAAACATTTTTTCAAGTATTTTACACATACAAGGTAGGAGAGAAATAGGGCGGTAACCTTCTGGCAATTGTTTGTCCTTTCCGGACTTTGGGATCGGAAATATAGAAGCTGTTTTCCAGCTTTGGGGGATGACACTTGTACTTAAGATGTTATCATAGAGATCAATAATTCTAAATTTCACCGTATCTGGAAGATTTTCAATCATAGGTTATCATATTCGGTCCCTACTGGAGGTTTTACCTTTTAGCTCCCATAGGCAAGATTCAAGTTCTGTTAATGAGATTTCTCTCTCAACTATTAGAGCTTTGGGATCGCTTGTCCGGATGTCAAATTGGTTGGAAATGATGTTGTTTTTAAAAGTTTTGAGTTCCTTTGTAAAATTGCAGTCGTTTGAATAACTAGACCAACAGCGGGCTATGTAGTTCCCGATTTCAGTTGGATCTGAAATTGGACCATTTGTTGTTGTCAAGTGATTTATTGAAAGAGGAGTAGGATTACTTGTAAGGCATCTAATGCTATTCCAAATTTTACTTGTAAGGGTGTTAGGATTGATGGTAGAAGTAAACTCTTCAAGGCTTTTTGCTTTAGCTATTTTGAGTTGCCTACGGAATTTGGCATTTGTCTTTTTGAAAACTATGAGATTGCTCTGGTTTTGATGTCTTTTAAAGCATTTCCAAGTTGCCATTTTTTCTTTTCGTAGCTCTGGAAGCTCTGTATTCCACCAAGGTGTTACCTTTTGCAGTGGTTTTGAGTGAGTTTTAGGGATAGAAACATTTGCAGCAGACGTAAGACTTTTTGGATAAGTGCCGCTTCTTTATTTTTATTCGAACTTGGTGTTTATCATAGTGTTATTTAAAAGATTGAGCTTTGAAAGCAGGCCAGTTCGCAAAGTTGGTTTTAAACATTGGAGGAACTATACTTTAAGAATATAACGTATTTTTAAAACAAAGTAATCTTCCTTAAACGAAAAGAGTTTTAACATTTTGATATCATTTTTTGAAAGCCAATTTTTAGTTTCAAAACAAGAAATGTGAAAATATTACTTTATTTCCCAAAAAAGGAAGTTTCTTGTTGACTATTGGTTATGTGTCAAACATTTTTTCCGTAATTCTCATCAATTATGTGAACACCTAATCAAAGATACAAAAGTTCATAGTTTTGTGCAAAGTGTCCCTTTAACTTTGAATGACTTGCAGCGTTACCACACAAAAACTGACCTTAGACTCAAAGGATCAATTATATGTTACAATCACATTACATATTTTTAGGCACTTTTTCACATCAAAAACCTTTGATTATTCTCATATAATTGAATTCATATTCGTCAAGGTGAATTAAAATATAATTATCCCAAATCAGTGGTCATTTGCGGAAAAAAATAAAAGAATCAAAGAAAATAATGAATGCTTAGGTGTCACAAGCACACAAACGATCCAAAAATAATTTGTGTCCATTGTTACTGTGAGGAAAAAGACAAAACCGCACAATTACATCAAAGAACCAAAAATTAGGGAGGACACCCTCTCTGACCACAAGAATACGAATACCTTCTGCCTAATCCTTGCACAGTGCGTGAAATCACTGCTAATTGGTAATATTATAGATTGCCTTTTTCTGTGTTGTCCTCCTTATCTTATGCCAGTCATTCATCCTTCCGTATTTTCGACCGTCACAGGTAGACAACCGACAGAATAGTGAAAAATCTGTTGGATTTGTTTTGAAAGGATGTGATGTTTTGTAAACAACTTCCTTCATCTTTTTATGATAACACAAACCTATATAAAAATCACAGGCGTAACTTGTTGCAACACACCGCACTGCATTCTGTCTTCCACTTGTTATTCAGATACAGATACAAAAAAAGATACATAGGTCCATGTGTGCGTTTTGAGCAGGATGTTTGTTGGGGTCATTTGTGACTATCATCTTCTGACCACTGTATTTCCGGTAAGGGACATGTGTTTCTAATTTGAAACGCACGGGGAATTTGTAACACACATGTTATTTATTGAGTTGATAAGTTAGCAATGGAACAGAAAGAAGGAAAGAAAGTAACGAAATGAAATCAGATTTTTGTTTGATGTGAAATCAGAGACTTAAAGCGAATGATTCATTAGAGGATGATTTATCCAGCAAGATAATCTATTCGATTATTTACGCTGTGAAAATGGTACGTTTGATGGATGAAATGAAGGTTCAAGAGTTAGAAATAGGAAGTGAGTTTTTGTATCTTTAAATTAATTGAGCCATAATATTTTTTTAAAAATTTGTCTTTATCGTAACTGGTTCTTTTTAGTGTCAACAACATTACATCAAATTCCATTTCGAGGACATATTTGCTAGGCCAATAGTTCAATTGGTTTTCAATTACTTCATTCTTTGAAGATTTATTGTTATGGCCAAAGTTAAACAATTTGACTTTCATATTTATTCAGAAGCGGAAAGAATTCTTCAGCTATGCCAAAGATTCTAGAGCCCAATCAGAAGGATGACAAACGAAAGAGGGTGCAATTCGACAACCTAACTAAGGTTAGAGTCTGCTAACTGATAAAAAGCCAACCCATTTAGATTTACTGAACTCATTCAACATTCGCGTAGTACGGCTCAAGAACGAATCTCTGTATTTGACAGTACGGCCGAAATTAGGCTCGAGGAAATACTGATGAGCATTCCTAGAAGCGCGAGCATACGACGTTAAATTAACGGTAAGAAAGGATCAGACAAGAGACCTTACGACGATGTTCAAGCGAAGTAAATGAACTTATGATGATATTATCATCTATCAATTTAAATGCTCTACGTTCAATACTATCCAAGAGGCTTAAGTAAGTTGCAGGAGCACCAGCCTAGGGATGGGAGTTATACTAAAGCTTTGGACGTATGTAAGGCTTGTAGATAACAGCCAGATTAGAAGGGGTGAAATATTTCTTGCATCGTCGAAGGAAACTAAAATATCTTGTGGCATTTTTGGTGACATCGTGTATGTGATCGTTCCACAAAATCTGATTTGTGATACATATACCAAAAATATCGAGGTATTCAGTCTCATTGATGCGAGTGCCATCCATGGATAATGGCTAAAGGGGTATATCTCGCTTTAACGATTCAAGACAGCATTGCGTTTTCGAAGCATTAAATTCTACGTGGTTTCTTATTCCCCATTGTACAATGCTGTTTAGGTCGGACTTTAATGAGCTAATCATATTTTGTCGTTGCAGTTCTACATCCGAAGAAGAGGGGTGTCTGTCTGAAGACGAATATGAAAAGCTGAGAGTACTATCGTCAGCGAAACAATATATTGGATTAGATGTTGCACAGAGGAGATCATTAATAAAAATGAGAAAGCGTGTTGGAGATAACACAGAGCCCTGGGGCACGACAGAATTTTTATTTTATGGTTTTCAGATTTGAATCCATCCAATACTACTTGTATTGAACGATTCGAAGGGTATTTAAAAATGCAATGAAGGAGGGATTCATGAAAATTGAAAGCACGCATTTTCGATAAGAGAGCCTGTTGCCAAACCCTATCAAATGCTTTTGAAATATCAAGTGCAATAATCTTACTTTCTCCAAAACGATGTAAAGATTTGCTACACTAATCGGTGAGATTGACCATGAGATCACCAGTGGACCTATTGCTACGAAAGCCGTATTGCCGGTTATTAAGAAGCTTTAGATATTCAAGATATTTCTTGAGCTGATTATTAATCAGCGTTTCCATGACCTTGGAAAGAAGGGACGTAAGTGCAATCGGTCGGTAGTTAGAGGGTGAGGAAGATTTGCCCTTTTTGGGAATAGGCTGGACAAATGCCGTTTTCATCCGCTCGGAACGAGACCTGAGGGGTAGGACAGATGAAAAAGCTTACGCAGTGGTTTTGCCAGCGATGAAGAACACCTCTTCAGAAAAATAGCGGGGAAACAATCAGGCCCAGCGGATTTATGTATGTTTAGATCTCCAAGGACTCTTGCCACAGTACGATTGTGAAAAAAGATTGGTCCCATAGAATCACTAACTTGCTCACGTAAAGGCGAAGTCATAACACTCACTGGCAGCGTAGAATTGGCGGCGAACTGCCTAGCAAAGAGATTAGCTTTCTGACATTGACAACGAGCGTCGGAACCGAAGAAGAGGAAGAATTCCTCATGTTTTTACAAATGACCAAAAAGGTTTACTGCCTTTGTCACATTGCAGTATTTTTTGCCGTAACTTTTGGTCCGTCGAATATTGACTTTTCAGGCCTTACTGGCTTGTTTGAACTTTTTCCGGCTTTCCACTGTACGGAAACTTATCACTTTGGCCCTCATAACCTCTTTACAGCTCGCATCAAACATAGCGTTTTCCTTGGGACTGATACTTTTAACCTTGTTCGGTATAAAAGTTCTCATTCCCAGGAGAATTAAACTTGTGATCATATCAGCGCTGGCGTCAACGTCACTATCGGGGAAGCATAGTGACCACTTAAAGATCCTGAAGTTCTTATTGACACCGTCCCAGTTGGCTTTCTCGTATTGCCAAACGGTTCTCTTATGAGCTCTTTCTTTAACTGAACAGTTTTGACACGAGAAATTTGCTGATGTAACACAATGGTCAGATGTGCCTAGAAGAGATAGAACCACTAAAAGTATACTTATCAGGGCCAAAGTTAAGAAACAAGTAAAAAAGCTGTCAATCTGATTTTGCTCAAAATTTTACCAAATGTTAAAAACAATATTTCATATGAGATACAATTACTTTGAAGCCATAATCTTTATTTTTTGAAAAGATATTTGAGTCGAAAATCAATTTTTGCCAACTTTTAGTAATTTTTTTAGGTTTCTATTTTTGTAAAAAAACCCTCACTTCGATTTTTCTCCAAATTTAATTGAATGTTGTAAAACAATATTTTGTCTGAGATACAATTTGTCGAGAAGAGTTTAAGCCAATATTTATTGTTCTTGAAAAGATATTTGAAATAATTTTTTTTCAAGTTTTAGCAATGTTTTTATTTTTTGTACAAAAATTGTCAATCAGATTTTTCTCGAAATTTTACGAGATGTAAAGTTAATGCAGGGTATATAATCTTTTTTCGTAAAATATTCGAGGCGACAACTTTTTTCAGTTTCTGTGATTTATAAAAAAACGGTTAATTGGGGTTTTTTGCAAAAATATATTTAATTCAAGCTTCTAGCGCCATTGATTCGGGAGATATTTTAGGTTAGCTAAAATGTTCGCCTTGTTTTTAAATTTCTATGGTAAAAAACACCCTTTATTATCAATATAAAAATGTATTTGAAGTTCTTGAGCTATGGACAGTGAAAAAAAACTTCTCGATCGTACGGAAGTATCTAATATTTTTTTATTTCGACTCTAATAACCTTGAAACGTCGAGAAATTTCAACATTTTCAATTCGACAAATCAGAACGATTACAATAAATTTCTATGGGAAGTCAATATTAAGGCACCAATTGTTTTCAATGCATATTCGAACTTAATAAACATAACTAAAGAATAACATTGCAACTTTTTAAAATTCGAATTGACTGAAAATTAGTGGAACAGTCTTACTTTTAACTTTTGAATCAAAGTCTGAAAAATTGAAAAGTCTGTTTACTTTGCAAATTCTGTGAAACCGTTTTTACTTTGCTTTTGCGGGGTAATATATTTTTCTAAAGTTGAGATGTGAAAAGCGTTTGGTAAAATAGACCAAAGTAGAAAATAAGTTTAAAAGGAGTCATTTCCATGGCCCTAAAAGAAACTTTAAGAATTCTCGGTTCTTTTGGTTGTAATATTTGATACTTAAAGTCTCCTAGTATTTCTTACCTATATAAATAAGATTTATCAATTGAAAATAAATAAGACAACAAGTTCATATTTGAACAAACAAAGCCTTCAAAAATAACAATTCTTCAGGCAAAAAAACGAATGTTTAAATTCTTTTTTCCGTCCCTGTCCTGATTTCACATAACAACGATAATAAATTATTTCATCTTCGCCGACCACTAGTCTAAACACAAATCCATAAAAACAAGTGAAACGGTATACTCACGCACTTCAATTTCATCTCAAACATACGGGAAGATCCTTTTTTTCAAAATAAAAACAAGAAATCGTTGTCCCGTTATGCGTAACTAAAGATGTGTTGTTCAAAAAAATTTGATGAAATATCTCATAGTGGGAGCACAATAATTATTATTGAAAGAACGCCATCAAAAAAAAAACAAGAAGAAAGAAAAAGTAGAACGCCTTTTCATTGTTATTCAGAAATTAAAAACGAAAAAAGTGGGTCCTTTCAATCACAATCGTATACACACACAACGCAAAATGCCCGCTTACGCAGTTTGATATATGAGAAGATCCTCATAGCGGTACATCAACACTCAACATTCTTATCCACTCAGTCGAAATAGTGGTCGAACGTCGAATGTATAAAGAGGGCAGCCTAGCGGTTTTTTTTCGTGAATATAATGGACCTTCTTTTTTATTGTTTTGGTCCACGCATAGAAATGAAAAAAAAACACAAAACTCCTGGGAAAATAAAAAATGTTTTTAAAACGGAGTTTTTATTAAGAAAACAAAAAACTGAGGATTTCCGTGTTATTTATTGAAACAGGTAACGATGATCGAATTTTCATTTATTGCGTCATGCTTTTAGGAAAATACTGTACATGCAAGATGCTTGAGACGTTATTTGTTTTTCTTTTTTTTTTTTGATATTTTCATCCCTTGCAAATTAATTTGTTTTGATTTGTCCATACATCCTGGAGATTTTTTTTTTCATCTGCTTTTTTATCCTTAAACTGAAAGAATGTACAAATAAAAGTTACAATTTTTAAATGACTTAGAATAACTTATTTCAAGCTGTGTTTTACTTTGTGATTAACTGCAATGAAGTATAGAATTTTCCAGTTCAAAGATTGGTAATTGCATTTATTCATATGTACATATCTAAAATGTTTAAATACATGGCTTTATTTTTTTTGATGATGGAAACAATTCGGGGTGTCCAATAATGGCTCCAAATGAATTCAGCTTACTCTTAAGATTTTAAGCTTAAAAGATGCAGTGTTTTTATTTGCCTAAACAATTATATTTTGCAGTTAGGTAGGTTAGGTTAAAGTGGCTGTTGGTTGGGAAGCCCAACACACTTAGACGAAAGTATGGTCCGTTGTGATACCACATGGATCAGTTGATCAGCTTAAATCGTCGAACCAATTGGAGCTCCGAATGAAGCGTAGGTGACAAATAATGTCAGAATTTTTTAGCTCGCTGGTATCGTTGAAGTATTAGTTTCCAGATTGTCTCCTCCTCCTCCTCGTCCATACAATTCCTACAAAAATCATTTGCAGGATCTCCAAGTCGAATAGAATGCCTTCCTATTAAGCAATCTATGGTATATTGCTTTAGCATGAGTTTACATGTAGTTAATGCTAATGACTCCGCTGAACATTGTGAGCTAGCAGAGGTAAAGTTATTCCGCTTTTTGCAAGTTCGTCAGCTTTGCAATTTCCTATAATGTCCCTATGGCCCGGCACTAAGAAAAGGTGAATGTTGAACTGTTTAGCCATCTCCGTAAGAGATGATCGACAATTAAGGGCTGTTAGTGAGTTATAGTGGAGACAGAGTCTAGGGACTTTAACGCAGCAATTTCCTGGAATGTCTCTATGGCCCGGCACCCAGAAAAGGTAAATGTTGAACTGTGTAGCCATCTCCGTAAGAAATGATCGACAATTTAGGGCTGTTAGTAAGTGGAGACAGAGTCTAGGGACTTTAACGCAGCTTGGCTATCCGAGAAGATGCGTATATCATTAGTTGTTATAACGTTTTCTCTAAGCCATGATAGGACTTCTTTTATAGCCACGATTTCAGCTTGGAACACGCTAAAATGATCGGGTAGACGAAAGGAGAGACTTAAGTTTAGTCTATCTGAGTGAACGCCTCCACCAACCCCATCCTCCATTTTTGATCCGTCTGTATAAAAGTTTATAGGATCATCGTTCAAAAATGATGTATTCTCCCAAGAAGTCCTGGGAGGTATAGTCACTTTGAAGCTATAGTTATTAAACTGAGGATGGGGTATGGTGTAGTCAATATTACTGTTTATAGTTCTGGAACAAGTTCAAAATATTGGTGTGGCCAATTCCATTGTTGATCAACATAGAGGAGGCTTAAAGCCGTATGGCTGTATTAGCGGCCATTTGCTTGCTGAAAATGTCCAGCGGTATTAGATAGAACAGAACATCAAGTATGGCGGAAGGGGTAGAGCGAAGTGGTCCTCCCATACAGAGGCAGGCTGTTCGTTGGACTTTGCGCTGAGTTTATCGCGATTTGTCGCTATATTTAGCGCCGTCCACCATACCGCTACTCCATAAGTAATAATCGGCCTCATGACCTAGATATAGAGAAAGTGTGTTATGCGTTGCTGTAGGCCCCATTTATTACCAGTGGCCTTTTTACAGGAGAACAGAGCTACTGTGGCCTTGTTTATTCTCTCTTGAATATTAGGTTTCCAACTTAATTTCTTGTCCAAAATGAGACCCAAGTATTTAGCTTATTCAGAGAATTTAAGTTGTATACCGTTTATGAGAAGAGGGTCAATGAGTGGGACTTTGTATTTCCTTTTGAAGAGAACAAGGTCGGTTTTTTGTGGGTTAACGCCTAGTCCACACCGATTTGCTCATCTGGTGAGCTTATTGGGATATGTTAACCGGTTACTGCAATAGCAACATCGTCCGCATAAGCAAACACTATGTAACCCTTTCTTTCTAGAGTAATTAGTAATTCATTTATTACTAAGTTCCAGAGGAGAGGGGATATGACACCACCTTGTGGCGTACCTCTGCTGACACCCCTTTGTGCAGTAAAATCTCTCAGTTTTGAATTGATAACCCTGCTTATCAGCATCTGATTAATCAATTCACTGATCGACTTATCTAGCTTCAGAGATGTCAATACACGTGGAATTGCAGATGTGTCGACATTGTTAAATGCACCTTCTGTATCTAAGAAGGCAACTAAGGTGTGCTCTTTATGATGGAGGGAATATTCGATTGTACGTACTATACTGTGTAGGGCCGTTTCAACTGATTTCCCTTTGTTGTAGGCGTGTTGAGCCTTTGAAAGGAGGGACTTATCAATACTTGCCCTTAAGTGGATATCGACCAAACGTTCAAAAGTCTTGAACATTTTGCAGTTAAAACATATCGAAAGTTTTCAAAAAGTGGAAAGTAATTATTTATATGCAAAATAAAAAAGACTCATATTCTTTGTATTCAAATACCGAGGGAAATAAAATTCACGGCTTAGTCGCACGAACACGAGCAGAACTCATGTATCCAAAGAATAGTTAGTTATTTCCTGTATTTTAAAATTTCAAAATGTACCTGCAAAAAGAGTTTGTTATTTTAATTGCCCTTTGATTTCTCCAAAAAGCTTTAGTTATTCAACATTTTTATTTGAAAACAAGTTTAAAATTGTTTCTAGTATGCAGTTATTTAGAGCATATTAACATACGTTTTACATTTTAATTACGAACCATATTCGAGATACCGCATTTCGGGTTTTTTAAAACAAAAATAATAAATATAAGCAATTCCATTTTTGATCATCAAATGTTTTTAAGACAATATAAGATCTTGTTCAGACAAAAAAAATATTGAAATATTGAAACTTAACAGCAAAATAACGGTTCTACCCTTCATATTTTTTTTTTTGAAAGAAATCAAACATAGAACAAAAATTGAAGAGAAAATTAAAAAAAAAACAATAGGTTCGTTTTTGAGACAATTCCAAGTTTCGATTTTTGACCAAAATGATCAAAACTTAAGCCTAACAATTTCCTGTAATGTCTTTCAGACAGGTGGGAAGAATCGTAATTTCATGTTTGATCTCAATCTTGCTTTCGAAATTTGGATCATCGAATCATCAGCAAAGAAAGGGAAGCACCAAATAAAATATTTTCCAGTAGTACCGAAACAATTCGGAGAACACTCAGAGATGCTGATTTTGATGGAAAAAGTGCACAAAATCCAGGAAGCAAATATGCAATATGTTTAAGACCATATTAACAAGGATGAATTTTGGAGTACGGTAATTTCCAGACAGGAAAGTAAATTCAACCTTATTTATGCATTGGATAGTATGCGTTTGGAAGCAGCAAAACACAAAGTCCTTATGTGGCACTGCAAGTCACTGAGGAGGTCATGTTATGACTTATGGTTCTATATCCTTGTAAAGTATCGGTAACCATGCTTTTATCGAAGGAAAGATGGACAAAAAAATTAATATGGATATTTTAAAAGGAAACAACGATCCCAAACACAAATCTCGAATCGTTCATTCTTCATTTATTTGGAACTTGTCTCATGTTATGCAACCATCCGCTCAATCCCCAAACCCAGAAAATTTTTAATCATAACCTGAGCGTGAAATCAAGAAACATCAAATATGCAGAAGGTCTAAAAAATTAAGTGCTTTTAGAGGAGTGGGCAAAAGTAAATCCCGTTTATACATTGCCGAAAAAGCTGGAGTCTGTTATAAAACAAAAAAAAGGCTGGGATGCGACCCACACTTATAACTTCCCATCCCGTCTGTCGATTTGTCTTGCTTAAAAGTTTGTCTATATGTACTCGTATCAATTTTTACCAAATTTGCGTACTATTTTTCGTAGATTTTATTTTTTATGAAAAAATGGACTGTTGGATTTTTATATAAAAATTACTGACTATCGAAAACAATATTTTTTGTAAAATAAAATAAGTTTGAAGCCAATATTTTTAATTTTTGAAAAGCTATTTGAGTGGAAAATAATTTTTTACCAATTTTTATAAATTTTTTTTTGGTTATTATTTTTTGTAAAAAAAAACAGTCAATTCGATTTTTCTCAAAATTTGTCCTAATGTTAAAAACAATATTTCTTATAAATAAAAATTAGTTAAAAGTTATTATCTTAAATTTTTGAAAAGATATTTAAGTCGAAAACCAATTTTTACCAACTTTTATTAATATTTTTTTTAGAGTTTTATTTTTTGTAAGAAAACTGTCAATTCGAACTTTTTAAAAAAATTACCAAATGTTGAAAAGAATATTTCTTATGAGATAAAATTAGTTTGAAGCGAATATTTAAAAATTTGAAGAGATATTTGAGTCGAAAATCAACTTTTATACATTTTTTTAGGTTTTTATTTTTTGTAAAAAAAAGAGTCAATTCGATTTTTCTCAAAATTTGTCTTAATGTTGAAAACAATATACCTTATAAGAAAAAATTAGCAAGAAGCAATTATCTCAAAGTTTTTAAAAGATATTTGAGTCGAAAATCAATGTTTACCAAATTTTATACATTTTTTTTTTAGTTTTTTTTTTTTAACTGTCAATTCGATTTGTCCCAACATTTTTCAAAATGTTGAAAACAATATTTCTTATAAGATAAAATAAGCTTGAAGCCTAAATTTCAAGTTTTTGAAAAGATATTTGAATCGTTATTCAATTTTTAAGAACTTTGAGTAATGTTTTTTTTTAGATTTTTATTTTTTTATAAAAAAAACTGTCAATTCGATTTTTCTCAAAATTTTATCAGATGTCAAAAACATTATTCTTCGTTGCACAAAATTGTTTTAGAGATGAAATCATGTTTCAGTCGTAACATTTTGGAGGTCAGTTTTATTGATTTATAAAAAAAAAACGTCATATTGATTTTTTTCAAAAAATATACCTGTTTGGTAAGACAATTTAATTCTCTAGCGTTTTTGGTTCGTAAGATATTAAGGGTTAACCAAAATGTTCACCTTTTTTCAAACTGCTATGGTAAAAAAACCACCCACGCAATTTTCTTGAGAGCCCTTTCTGCATCTTTCTGCCTTATTATATGTATAACAAAATTTATTTGAAGTCGATATCTCTTCTAGGTTCTTGAGCTATGGACGACGAAAAAAACGTAGCGAACGTACGGACGTACGTACACAGGCACGCACAGACATCTCTCTAAAAATCTTTTATTTCTACTCTAGGGACCTTGAAACGTCGAGAAATGTCAAAATTTTCAATTTGACAAATCGGACCCATTACAATAACTTCCTATGGGAAGTTAAAAAGATTTTTAACTCACTTATTTTCAACCATTGTTAAATTTTTTAAACAGTTTTGTGCATCATTTAAGCTAAGAGCCACTATAAAAACAATTAATTGTAATTGTAATGGTGGCATGATCTTCCAAAAGGACCTTTTTAACCACCTTTAACTGTGTAAAATTAAAGATTACTGCGTTTGTACAGTTCAAAAGAACTGCACGAAATTTGTTTTTCCTTCAAGCGATTCAGATATCAGGTTTCCGTTTATAAAGTAAGGACTGTTTTATGGGCTACAAACCTAATAGTTACGGGGCGACTCAAAAATAGTTTGGATTTGACAATTCATCAAAAAGTTTTTGACGATTTTTGGCTAAGCCTTGAATCCATGCCATAAAACTTAGATTCTTCTGGAACCCAGTGCAGGGAAATAAAATCAAGTAAAATGAAACCAACTTTTAAAATTTGGCTTATTTCATTTCAGTTGGTCAAATTGCACTTTGATTTGAAATGAAATAAGGCCAAATTCTTTTGGGAAATAAGACCAACTTATTTTTACAGTGAGGCATTCAATCCCCCTGCTTCGAAACACCACAGCATTTGGAATAAAGCGTGATTGAGTGCACACAAAGTTTAACAAACCACTCTGTTGAAAGTGAAATAAAACAAATTTGTATTCTTTGCAGCTTGTTTAAGTGTAATAAGTAGTACCCGTGGCTTGGGTTCGATCCCTGCCTTATATGCCACCTAAAGTTTTTTCACGGGTACTGCCTCTTGCAAGGAATTGAAAAATTTTCCAAAAGTAATTATTCTCATGAAAAGTGCTTTCTCAAATTAGCCCCTCCATCCCTGACAACAGTACTCGCATACAAGAATGGTTGAGAGTTGTAAGTCAACGGACTGCTGTTCTACCCAATGTACGAGTCTTTATTATTTAACTGTAATAAGATGAACTGTTGGAAATTAGATTTCATACACTTTGAATTCACAAAAGTTATATAAGGACAATTTTTGAAATCTGACATTATTTCACTTGGCTTTATTTTACGTCAGCCTGGAACCCTTCAATTTCAAGGTTATGCCGCCTGGAGTTTTGGAATGAAACAACTGCAAAAATTGAACATTTCAATTATGACTTGTGATTTTTTGAAGATTGAAGTCCTGTTGCTGAGCACGACCTTTATTAAGGCAAAAGTTGATATAGGACCTACATAAGCTTTAAACAAAATGATAAGAGGGGTCCCAACATTTGTTTGTATTTAAAACCAAAATCATGTACTTTATGAACTACACTACTTTATGAAATAACAGATTTTTTAATTTAAAGAAATTATGTAATAGAAGAACGGCACTTAAAAGTCCACATATACTCGCTTACGATGTAGCAGTAAGTTTAACTTAAATGTGAACACAAAATCTGCCATACAATTCTATATTTATAAGCCGCATCTCCCCAGCTGCACCATGTAACATCAGACCGACAACATTATCACAATAAAGGTAATAAGTATTCGTACGAGTATTCGTATTGTATTTTTGTAGTAAGTAAGTAAGTACATACTTAGGTAGGGGTACCCCGAGTAAGTTGAGCTCTCAACACTCGTCACGTTTTCCGACATCATGCCGGAATTTGTCCAAAGTGATAGTCATCACATTGTTTTTCAATTTTTTCTTTTCGTTAAATAAAAATCATGTTTTTCTTTAAATGCATGTGTATGTTATTGTTGTTGTTGTTGCTTTTATTGTTGTTGATATTTCCACTAGTTCAGTGACTGACTAAAAATCAAAATCAGTAGCGCACAGAACTGACATTTTACATCCGCAAACATCTACACATGGCACCATGCGCTCCTTGGTCGTTATACCTATGCCAGGTTAGCCAAGCTCTGTATACTTAGTTTGATGGTCTTTGACTATATAGGCCCACCCCCTTCTTTACTTCTCGATTTACCAAGATTGATAACAAATTTCGTCTGAAAAACCAGTCCACACCAGAGTCCACGTCCACCTGTCACAATGAAAACACATAGAACAACCGAAAGCATTTAGCGCGCGGTAAAACTTGTTAACACGTTTCACATGACAACGGCAGCAGCTATATCTATGGTATAAGCGGTTAAGAGGCGCGTTATAGAAATGTTCCTATACCTCTACAAAATACTCCCCCAAAATACATGCATAGAATGTATTCCTATAGCTGTGTGGAAATCTATAAGCAACCTTGTAGCTTGCAGAGCTCCTGAATTTTCACATGAGGTCAACATTTTGTCATGCCACATCTCTTGGTGATGGAAGGCGACGATATGAATAACCCCGCAAAACCATTCATGCCATTCTCAAGTTATATTTTTTCTGTTTGGAAAAAAAAAACTTTTTTACTAAAAGCGCAGCAGCAATGTGCTTCAGTTTGATTTATATGAATTTCCTCAGCATTGCATAGTTTTTTAAAACTTCATCAATAAATTAATTTCTTCAAACCTTACAATCTAGTATCAGGATTTGCGTTGCTTGAAGATTGAAAGTTGAGGGCTAATGATTTTTATGACCAATTTTATGATTTTTCTAGCAGTTAAGTTATTGAGGAAATTAGGATTTGTGATTTTTGAAAATTTGTGGGTGTTTTTTGGCTTCAGCAAAATTGGACGGTTCTTGAATCATAACATTTACAAATGTGGTTCTTTATCTTATGAACAAATTTGTTTTTATATTGTGCTCGCATTTAAGTGGTTATCAATACCCTTATTATGATAAGACACAGACATTTAGGAAAAGAAGTATCGGATTAGAAAGGAGATACCGAATCCCGATGGACGCATATTGGTTTTTAATATCTGCACATTGTAATAAGTAGGAAATATTGAGCTTGGTAAAGCATTTCACAAGTAGTAACCTTAGCGTGATGGTTAGTGCTTTAGACTGTCATGCTAGGGGTCTTGGAATCAATCCCTGCCTGTATTGGATTGGTTGAGAGTTGTAAGTCACTAGGCCTTGGTTCTTCATGGATTGTTGCGCCACCTATTTTTTTTAAGCATTTCACATTCTTGTAGTGCAGCTTGAAAAGGAATCAATTCACCTAAAGTGTACTTCCGAAATTGTACTCTAGGGTAAACTGGTGAATATTCTTAACAGTACGGGTATTACCGTTGAATTTTTTAAGGGGAGGAATACAACAGGCTGTTTCACTATGAGATTGTTTGTAAAAATATCGTTAAAAAGATGATAACCATGAGACCTTGCGGCAGTGTTCAAGAGTAGCAAAATTTTCCAGTAAAAGAACTAAAAGATCGTCTATGATTGTTAGAGCGCTCTTTCAAGTATCAAAAAAAAGTTCAACTACTTTATTGAGGCACTAGCTAAAATATGAAAATTATTCCAAAGCGTATGAAGAATTTAGTTTTCAAATTCGACATTTCTTAAAGAATGATTTTGCTTTAACTATAAATTTTATTTGAATTTTTCTAAAAGTAAAGGTAAATCGGTGGAAACAGCGTTACACACTTTAGTACGCACCATCGAAGTTCACTATGGTTGCTTTCCTTGACATCGAAGGTGCCTTTAACAACGTGGACACATCTGCAATCACATCTGCACTAACATCTCTAAATGTAGAGAGTTCGCTTCGGGATTTAATTAATTTAATACTTACTAGCAGAATAATCAACTCAAACTGGGCAACTCTTCTGGTAGACGGCTCGTTAGTAGAGGGGCACTGCAAGGTGATGTTCTATCCCCTCTCCTCTGAAACCTGGTGGTGAATGAAATCCCAACTAGTCTGGATGTGGAGGGTTTCAGAGTGATAGCCTACGTGGACGACGTTGCTATAGCAGTTTCAGGAAAGCATCTTAACACCCTAAAAGAACTCTTACAGACTGCCTTGGACAGACTAATACTTTGGGCTGATCGGTCTGGACTGGTTGTTATCCCACACAAAACCGATCTGGTCTTATTTTCGAGGAGATACAAAATTCCATTTGTCAACCCTCCTTACATTAAAGGAATCCAATTAAAATTCTCAGACGAGGCTAAATACCTGGGTCTTGTCTTAGAGAAAAAACTAAATTGGAAACGCAACGTATAGGAAAGAGTGAAAAAAGCTACTGTAGCTCTCTTTTCTTGCAAAAAAGCTATTGGTAATAAATGGGGTTTACAACCCAGAATCACGCATTGGCTATACACATCGGTAATCAGACCGATTTTAACGTACGGTGTGGCAGTATGGTGCACTGCTTTAGAGAAAGGTATAAACAGGGATAAGCTAAATAATGTCCAACGTTCAGTTTGCCTATGTATAAGCGGATCGCTTCGCACGACCGTATCTGCGGCACTGGACACCTTGCTCTACCTTACACCTCTTGACATATTTCGCCCCAAAGCTTCTTCGCAGTGGACTAACAAAAACATTGTCCACTCCGTAATTCTAAGGTAATTAGAATCAATTCCAAAGAACACAGACTACACCATCCCCCAACTGCAATTCGACAGAAACTTCCAGATTTCTATACCTCCCAGATCTTTTTAGGAGGATAGGACGTTCTTGTAGGATAAGTCAATCCATTTTTACACAGATGGGTCAAAAACAAAAGAAGGGGTTGGTGAAGGTGTGTACTCTGAACAACTGAAATTAAGTCTCTCATTCCGCCTTCCCAATCATTGTATCGTGTTCCAGACGGAACTTTTGGCGATAAAAGAAGTCTTGTCTTGGCTCAAAGAAAACGTGATATCAACATCTGATACAGGTATTTTCTCTGATAGCCAGGCCGCTATCAAATTTCTGGACTCTGCTTCTACAAACTCTATAACAGTCCATAACTGTCGATCATCTCTAATGGAGATGGCGCAGCAGTTTAATATTCACCTTTGCTGGGTGCCGGGCCATAGAGACATTCCAGGTAACTGTAAGGCAGATGAACTCGCCAGGAACGGTACAGTACAGCCCGTGCTACCACATTTGGCAAGTACTGGCATACCAATCGCTACTTGTTAACTACTGCTTGTGCAAGACGCTGTGAGGAGGGCGGGCACCAGGTGGAACAACATCACCACGTGTCAAGTCACAAAAAACAACTGGCCAACACTGGATTTAAAACGTTCAAGGTGCTTGCTCACTCTAAGCAGATCGCATATAAGCTCGATAATAGGCGTCATAATCTGAATCTGTCTAATAGAAAAGCACGCCACGAGACTAGGCGTATTCTCAAATGACTTTTGCAGAAGCTGTATGGACGAGGAAGAGAAAGAAACAGTTCATCACCTTCTCCTTACATGCTCTATAGCCCTGCTCTAGCTCAAAAACGCAAGAATTACCCAGGGGAATTCTTCTATAACGATCTAAATCATTTAACCATAATCAGACTCTCACGTTTCGTAAGGGACTCAAGCTGGTTCCATTGAGCTTAGGAGGAAGCCTCAAGATTCATGTGGTATCACAATGGGCCATTTAACTGGTCTTAGTGTGTCCGTTTCCATCTTGGACCGCCACTATTACCTAACCTAACCTTATCGTCAAAATGTACGGAGTCACACGTTGACAGCTTTAATTGAAACGTCACGTTCAGAAAAAAAACGAGCTGAGATTTTTGCTAAGTTCAACCATCTTACTCAGCTTGTCAATTAGCCTACTCAAATATCTGACGTTAATGGCAGAGTGGAAAATACACTTGACTTGTTTCTTACCTTTGCGTAAGCTTTTCCATCTAAACTATTCTTCTGGCCTCGTTCCGAGTAGTTGGAAAACTGCATTTGTTCAGTCACCGCAAAAAAGGGCGAATCTTCTTTTCCCGCAAATTATCGATCGATAGCACTAACGTTCTTTCTTTCTAATTTCTTGGAAACACTGATTAATTATCAGTTTAAGAAATTTCTTGAGGAACGGAAGCTTCTTAATGACCGGCAATACGAAGTTCGTAGCAATAGATCCACTGGTGATCTTATGGTTCATTTCACCGAATATTCGACCAAATCTTAACTTCGTTTGAGCGAAAGTAAGATCATTGCACTTGATATTTCAAAGGCATTTGAAAAAAGATTCTTGCTCTTCATCTTTAGATTAGAAATTTCCTGTTGAACCGTTCAATACAAGTTGTTTTGGACGGATTCAAGTCTTAAACCCATTAAATAAATGCTGGTATGCCTCAGAGCTCTGTTTTGTCTCTGAAACTTTTCAATACATTTATCAATACATTTTTTCGCTGACTATAGCACTCTTAGCTTTTCATATTTTTTTCCAAACTCACAACCTTCCTCTTCGGTTGTGGAATTGCAACGGAAAAATATGATTAGCTCATTAAATTCCGACCTTCACAGCATTGTACCATGGAGAATAAAAAAGGGTGTTTAATTTAATGCTTCGAAAACCCAATTTTGTCTTCTATCGTTAAAGCAAGATCTTTGCCACTATCTATAAGTGGCACATGCATCAACGAAACGAAAAATCTCGACAAGCCCGAATTGTGCATCATCAACCACCTTTTGTGGAGCGATCACATACACCATGTCGCCAAAGATGCTGTAAGATGTTTAGGTTTTTTGAGAAGATGCAAGAAATTTTCCTCTCCGTCAATGTTCAGCAATTCAAAATCAATGTACACCGAGACCCTTTAAGTGGTCGATAATTATAAAAAAAAATATTTCGGGACATTATTAACCGGAGGGTGTGATTGTCGATCTTTTATGCAATGACACTTGGAACGTTGACAATGCGTTGACACTTGGGGCTTTAGAAAAAAACACAAAAAGTTTTCCTTTAAAACTTGTTCAATCGAAGAACGAACGTGGGTTCAAAGGTTCCATCGGCTTCAATTCTTGAGTCAAGCATCACATTTTATGTGGGTGTAAACCATATCCAATTCTTGAGAACTGTTTTGGATCGTTTGCTACGGATGTTTGAACGGAAGTGACATTTTTGACGTCTCGACCAACCCATTGTCAAACTGACACTGAAAACCTTCTACAAGACTAAGTAGACTCAAATTTTTGAACTAAACTTGTTATTGGCTATCTACTAGGGCTAGAGTTACGATAGAACTTGGAGTTAAGACTCCTAAAATTGCGCTCAACGATTCGAAATTTATATCCACAGACGGTGGTCCTTCCAATAAACTTTTGTGACCTTGTTCGATGAAATAATAACAATAGTCACCGAGATCTTGTGATTTAACACCTTTACACTTTTTCCTTTGTCACCAAGGATAAAGACAATTCCAATTTCATGAAAAGGATATGGTGCTGGGATGTGATAAGTCCCATTACGATCAGCTAATTTTCAGAAAATAAGTTGAGTTGACACGACTTCGTTCGTCATTACCGTTACCGCGCTCTAAACTTAGTTCGGCGACATAGACAATTATAAATAACCTTTGTGGAACAATGGTTTAAACGGATTTTAAAAAATGGCGAAATTTTCCTTTTCATTCATGTGCTAATAGTAAGTATGAGAAAAGCAGTTTCATTCTGTCCAGGTCATGTCGCTGTTCCGCTGCCACCACCACGCCGGTACCGTCCATCTATTGCCATGACGAGTTGGGGAACGAATGAAATTTTATTGCACAATGGACCTAGCTCTGGACTCTGAAGTGGACTTTCGTTGTATACCAATCCTCTAAGTGCTCTAAGAGCAACAATGGGAAAACAAAGAAAAACTATACGACGAACTGCAACGACGACGGCGACGACGACCACGACAATGGACACTACAGTTTTAGGAACAAAAAATACACCACCAGAAAAAAAAAAATAAATAAATAGAAGTGGCCAACTTGTGTGAACTTCTTGGCACGGCTAGTGCATTTGGGGGCTGATGGCTAAAAAACCTAGTGGTTACCTGCGGTCCCTTTAAGCGCAAAAAATGAATCTCGGATTGTTCCCATGTGCCCAAGCACCATCACAGTGTGCTTTGCTTTGGTTACATTTCGTTCTGTTGATTTTGGCCAAATGGTTTTCCGCTTCTTTGGTCTTTTTTATCAAAAGTCAAAATCTCGGGTGGCTGTGAAACGTGATGCAGTAGGAAATAACGACGATGACGATGACTGCGACTACGACTGCGACGACGACGACTATGATGATTATGGCGACGGCTATATACGAAGATGAGACCTGCTTTGGAGAGTGCTCCGAGGATGAGTGATATTTAAAAACAAAGCTAGGATCAGTGTCAGCCAAATTAAAGAACACAAACAGCAGCCTATGTATAAGAAAGTTAAGTATGTAGAGAAGGGACTGTCTAAAGTCGACACTGCGCTACTGGGTCTAGGTGTAGTGGTTTGGGGTTTTGTTACTACTTTGATGTGAGAAGAAACCAAGCCTAGAAAACTTTTAAAGAGCTCGCGAATATAGCCATGAAGCCTTAGCTGTCTTCGAAAAAGTCAATGCTGTATAATGAGAGTGAGAGAGGGTGGCTAAAAGGTGCACAAGAAGCTCCCAATTGCTAAGCAATTTCGGAAATAATTGGCGTCACACATTGCGCGAATTAGAGCGTGGGCCGGATCGATTCGAAATTATTGGCGCATACATTTTGTGCATTATGGCTGCCTGACATGTGACAGAATCAGATTTTCATTCTGGTAGTTTTATTTTTTTTCTTCTGCGATTTAGCAGTGATTCAATCTGCGGCATGAATCTTGCGGGGAACATGACTTCCGTAGTTGTCAAATCAACGCGATCGAACCGGGGCAGTTAGCATAAGAAGCTATGAGAAGGAGCAACGGTCTGCTATTTGACTTTTCAGTTTCGGGCCATCATCATATCGTTTTTTTTTTTTTGTGAATGAATGAATCAATGAAAGCAGCAGAAGTGCCAACTCTATAATAGCAATGTGGCCGTTAAATTGCCAGTCTATAGATTCTGGCTAACGATTGATTGCGGTCGAGTGCATATTTATTGCTGGATCAGGCTTTTCAGTTTAAAACAAAAATTGATCGTCGGGAGTGATTAGGAGTAAGAACAACTTAATTGTGGCTTCGGAAATATAATGAACAGTGGGGCCTGGAAGGAAAGTAATAGGTGATTAACAATGAAACTTTACTTTGGGTTTTTTCGAACTAATGTTTGTTGTGAGCAAAAATATATCTAATGGAGACACGAGTATTTTTGCATAAAGTTGAAACTTAGGAAATCAGATAATTCACAAAGGCTTATGAAAGGGTTATGCTTTCTTATTGAAATTGGGGTCCATTAACTTAGGTAGTGGCTGAAATTAGATGAATTGTTTGATTTGTAAGGAAAATGTCGTATATTATTTAATATTGACAGATCTGCTATCGAATTTTCCTTACCACCTAAAGGTTGATTTGACATTTGATCAACAATTTAATTTAATTCTTGAACGAAATTTAGATATCAGTTAAAAATTGGGTCTCATTGTATCCCAAATTATTTGAAGGAACTTAGTGTACTAACAAAAATTATAACGTGCGCCATAGACATTAAAGGAAACTGTAAGGCACATGAACTCTTAAGGCACAGTACAGTACAATCCATTGGCTACCAATCGCTAGTTCAAAACTATTGCTAATGCAGAATGCTATAAATAAGGCAAACACCACGTGGAACAACATCACCACGTGTCAGGTCACAAAAAACATCTGCCCACCACTAGATTTAAAGCGTTCAAGGTGCTTGCTATCTCTAAGCAGATCACATATAAGCTCGATAATAGGTGCCATAAAAGGACACTTTCTAATAGGAAAGCACGCAACGACTAGGCGTGTTCTCAAATAACTTTTGCAGAAGCTGTATTTACGAGGAAGAGGAGGAAACAGTTGTTCATCTTCTCTGTACATGCCCTGCTTACCTACTTACTAAAGAAGGCGCTACAGTCCGGGTGGACCTGGGCCCCAACCAAACACAAGTCTTCAGCAAGCTCGGTCCCTAGCTAGCTGTCTCCAGTTTCGCACGCCAATGACCTAGTTCTACATGACCTAGCCATCTAAGCCGTTGGACTTTAATTCTGCTAACTAGTGTCAGTATCTTCTCCTCCATTCTCCATCTATGCGTACGGGATTAAAAATCACAAGAAGAATTCTTCTCTCGAAGCATCCTAAGACGCTCTCATCTTTCTTTGACAGGGTCCAGGCCTCAGCGCCATAAATGAGAACCGGGATGATGAGTGTCTTATAGATGGTGATTTTAAATGCTCGAGAGAGGACTTGACTTCTCAATTGCCTTCTAAGTCCAAAGAAGCAGCGATTTGCTTTCGCAAGAGTTATTCTTCGTTTGATTTCAGCGCTGGTGTCGTTGTCTGTATTAATATCGGTGTCTAGGTATACAAAGTCTTTAACTACCTCAAAGTTATAGCTGTCCATGGTGACGTTTTGTCCAACACGTCGTTGGTCAGTGTCCTTTTTTGACGACAGCATGTACTTTGTTTTGCCCTCATTGACCAATAAACCCATCTTCTTCGCTTCCGTCGCAATGCTCAAAAACGCTTCACTGACATCACGCTTTGATCTTCCAATTATGTCAATATCATCTGCGTATCCGAGTAATTGGATGGACCTGGATGAACGATGTTGAAGAAGTCGCATGACAGTGCATCGCCTTGTCTAAAACTTTTTTTACATCAAATGCATCGGTGAGATCGTTTTCCGAACTTGATAGAGCAGCGTGAATTCTCCATCGTCATTCTGCACAAACGGATAAGTTTGGCAGGGATGCTAAGACTAGACATTGCTCTGTAGAGCTCTTCCCTATAGATGCTGTCATAGGCGGCTTTAAAATCGATAAAGAGATGGTGGGTACCGATTTGAAGTTCCTGGGGTTTTTCCAAAATCTGCCATAGTGTGAATATCTGGTCGATAGTGGGCTTTCCTGATCTGAAGCCACACTGATAAGGACCTATCAGGTTGTTGACGAACGGCTTATATGCAATGTTGACGAGAATGATGCCTTAGTAGTTGGCGCAGTTTAGAAGGTCTCTTTTCTTATACGTATGGGGTTTGATATGCTAAGATTCCGCTCATCGGGCATGATTTCTTCCGACCGTATTTTGCAGATGAGTTGGTGCATGCTCCCTACCAAGTCAGCGCCTGCTGCTTTGAATAGTTCGACAGCGATGCCGTCAGTTCCAGCAGCTTTGTTTCACTTAAGTCTAGATATAGCTATCTTCACTTCGTCAAGGTCGGGTAGGCAGAATTGTTGATCTGCGTCGCCGAGGTTACAACGGAATTCGGTTCGTCATCGCCGTTATATGATTTGGAGAAGTGGTCAATATTCTCAACATCGAATGATATTCTACTACGATGTTGCCCTGATCGTCTTTACAGGCTTCGGTTCGTGGCTGGTACCCTTGGGATGTTTTTCTTTGCTTTTGGTAAAACTTACGAACCTCATTCCTGTTGTGACATACTGCTCATAAGTCTTGTCCAAGAGCTCAAAGAAAATGTCTTTGGTGTCTTTGGATCCGAAATTCGTTGTCCTTATTTCGTTTGAGTGGGTTGTCAACAGTGAATCCGTCCGTATCCGAGGTTTGTTGGTGCTTCGCAACTAAAGGCATTGTTTACGTGGCCAGGAAGTCACCCCGAAGACACAACCCCCAACCTGGAGGGACAGATTCTAAGTATAACTCCAAGGAAGGGGAGCTGGATAACCGTTCCTTACATCCCCGGGCTCCGAATATGTCGAAGAAGCCCTATAAGGTGTTCACCAAGTAGTTCAACCTTACTGGAACTGTAGAAGTGTAGACACCACATTTGATTCCATTTCGAGAATTCGTCCGCTGTCGTCTGGATAAAGAAAGGTGCCTTAGTGGAAACACCTCTCCCCCTCTCTCGTTTGCTGCCCCAAAAACTTTCCACTGGGGTTAGAACCCAATCTTCAGTTGAGGTACTAGGCACCCGATGTTCACCGCGGGGAGGTGAGAGGAGAAGTTGATAGACAGAGGTGGGCTTTAAGAAAAACCTGTGGACGCTTGTGTCCTCTTGAATGCACATGTCTACCATTTAAACATAGACATGCCCTGCGCTAGCTCAAAAACGCAAGAATTATCTAGGAGAGTTCTTCTAAAACGATCTAAATCATATCAGCATAATCAGCCTCTCACGCTTCAAACTGGTTTTATTGATCTTAGGAGAAAGCCTATGTGTACCATTTGAACATGGATCAATTACATATAAGAAAATCACGACATATGATCGAAAACGTCAAATGGTTCATATAAAGATGATAACTCTTATTATGCTGTAGTCAATTTGGGAACAACATTTTCAAACTTCTTCGTTGTGGCAAGGAATACTGCCTTAAGAAGCAGACAGATACATTTCAGAATGAGCAATTGAAACTGCTAAACTTGAGGAATATTATTTTAGACGGAGTATATTCTTGAGCAATTACCTGGGGATATTAAAATGCCTAAAATATGAGACAAACCAATTAAGGTGACGTACGTCCGTACGTCTGTTCCTTAGCGATGCTTTTTGCTTTGTTTATAACTCAAGAACTAGAAGATGTATCGACTTCAAATAAATGTTGTTAATAATGCAGAAAGATGCAGAAAGGGCTCTCAACTAAATTGCGACAGTTTTTTTTACCAGAAATAAAAACTTAAATAAAAATTATAAAAGTTGGTAAAAATTGATTTTCAATTCAATTATTATCTTTTCAAAGCTTTGAGATATTTGCTTCAAACTACTTTTATCTTTGAAAAAAATATTATTATGAACAATCAGTCAAATTTTGAGAATATTTTTTAACAAAATATGAGAAAATTTACTTTCGACTCAAATAGCTTTTCAAAAATTAAAAATACTGTCTTAAAACTTTTGTATTTCACAGAAAATATTGTTTTCGTTTTTCACTATTTTTTTTTCATACATCATACAAAAAATAAATTCTACAAAAAATAGTAATCAAATTTGGTAAAAATTGATGTTCGGTTCTTGATATCTCTAAAATTAATTTCATTCATCCATTTTGTAAAAATTTAAAATTTGCTACTATAATTGTTAAAAATTTGTTTTGAACTGAAAATCTCTTTAACAAAACTAGATTTTCAAACTAAACGATTTCTTTATATGAAAAATATTGTTGGTAATTTTAATTTTTTTAAGAATAATTCAACTGACAACTTTTTTAACCTAGCAAGACAAATCGACAAACGGAATGGGAAGTTATCAGTGTGGGTCGCATCCCAGCTTCTTTTTCCTTTTTTGTTTAGGAAAATTCAATACTTTAGGTTATCCGAAAGAATCTAAGTTGATCTTAGATAACGTCATCAATCGCCAGCCCATTAACATAACCTTAAATAACTTTCACGTAGCCCAAGAAGTCCATAAGTGTCAAATCACAAGAACTCGTTGGGAAATTGTGACACACAATAGGGAAACATTTTAGATGCAATGTCCACATTGATATCTTCCAAAACGTCATCAAAGATGATTAATTGTACCTCGATGGAGCAATATAATCTTCATAACAATTGCACCAGCACCTGGCTTATTTTCGAATAAGAAAAGTCCCTCAATCACACCAATTTCCAATCCAAAAACTACTGCAAACAGTGTCAAGGTGAGAATCGAGTTTCTTTCTAATAATTATATATTCTTGGATTCCGATTAAGCTCCAAATGCAACAATTCTGCCGAATTACGTTGCCTAAAAGTTGGGAATGATGAACTTCATTACTGAAGATGGTATTTCGAAAAAAAAATCAATGCGCGACATTGATTGTGGTCGAACGGCTTGAGTTTTTTTTCCCAACATCTCGAATTTCAACCCCCGTAAGGTGGTAACCGAGAAAGGGTGAAGATCCTAAGGTTTGGTTTTTTTTACCTGTGGCTACTGAATTTTCATAATTTTTTTATTGAATTTGTAAGCAATTTCAACGCTTTTTTGGATCGAACATCGCTCCACTAAACAATAAAGTAATGGTTCTTCGTTGTTAAATGTCAAAAATTTACAGTTTCAAAAGAATCTGCCAAAATAGTTTTAGAAAATTTCCTCAAGTTTTCGTGTAGATCAGCTGGTTGGATCCTGTGATATAAATAAATCTGATGATGTTAACCTTGGTTTCAAAAACTAAATTATTCTAGATTCCAGGATAACTAAATATGTACCGAAGAAAAGAATAAAATCGTGGTGCTAAAGTCAGAAGTCAAAACACTTTCGTAAACAAATTTCAAAACCACCTTAGTTTAAAAAAAATTCCACTCTTTATCAACTTAAAAATGTCCCTTCATCCTTCAATGTCATATAAAGTATTTATACTTTTAAAAGAAGACAACGACTTGTCAATTTAAAAAAAGGCTTGTTTACGGTTGGAGTTTACTTGTTTAATTTCTGTTTATTCTAAAAACATACGCCCAATTTTTAACTTGTATATGTATGTATATGTACATCGTCAAAACAACACACCAACATTGTTTAAAAAAAATACTCTCCCAAAAAATCTTAACCATGACAAATAGTTTTGGACAACAAATTTTGTAAGTACCCAGGACAAGCCCGTTTCCTTCATCACTCAAAAACAAAAAACCAGCATCCCACAAGAATTTTCTGTTTTCTGTTTTCGTTTTGTTTTGTATATATTTTAGATGTATGTATGACTAGAAATGCATTTTCCAGCAATTAGAAAAACGACGACGCCTGTGACAGTCGCGGTTGCATTTTCCCATTGAACTTGACTTTGACTGTACTTTTAGAATCGAGAGATGTGTGCCTTGCCTTGTCTTCTTATTTTGTCTATATTATAATGGCTATGTGTGTAATGTGTAAACATTGAAAACTCAGTGCCAGCGTCTGACATTTACCCAGCGACCCGGCACATAAAATTCGACGGAGACTCTCGCGGTCTATAAATAAAATTCCGTAGATGCGTGTATCCGTTATGTTACGAATGGGAGCAAACACCATCTCTCGGGATGCTAAAGCCGATGATGGTGGCGCATCTTCTTGGGCCAGGGCCAGGGCCATCAGGGACGGGACAGATTCGACTTCTTGTTGCTATAAGATCTAAGTAGATATATAGTATGTGTATTTTTTTTTTAGCTGTGGAATAAATATTGGTCGAACCCTATGGTATGGCGTTGTTGTCTTCTTCCCATCATTTAGATCATGAGGGTGGCTATTTTTAGTGTCCCATGTGTTTTTTAGGGACACAGTTAGGCCAACAACTGCCTGCTTATGCCATTGCTGCATAATAGTGTGTAGTATATTGACAAAGAAGAAAGAACGCTCCAGCGACCGACGAATTCACTGGTCGCTGAAGCTGAAACCGCCGAACCGCCGAGCCGCCGTCTTCGAACGATGGCGACAACGATGGGGCAATCCAATAAGAAGACCAAAGGAAACTCGCTTTGCACTTCGTCTATAGCTTGAGATATGTTTATAAGAACATATATTTGTTTGACGGGACGGTAGCTGGTGAGCCCTATCATGAGGATGGTGAACGGTTCTTTATGTATGTAGGTATGGAAAAGACGTATAATACGGTACCCCTTGTCATTGCGATTGCACGTTGATGGAAAAATGCATGACATCCACTTTGTCTGGAGAATTTATTTATGTCCATTGCATCTGTGAAAATAGAATATCCCTGCCAAGCCGAGGGATACCGTATGGGGCAGTTTTTCTTTTGGTTTTCTCAGTTGTTTCCAATTCCATATATTATTAAAGGCGAGAAACGAATATGGGGACCATGTTGGAAAAAGATTTATACGTAATTTTTTTCTCTTCACTTTTTTTTTTGAAAACACATCCCTGCTGCTGAAGTTGGATTTAATGATGATAAAGATATAATTTTGTGATTTTACAAACAGAGTCCTTAAATAGATTTCCTTGGTCATAGCTGTTGGGTAGCTGCAAGTACAGATATTCGTTTGGGATGTACTCGTATATGTGTTTGTTTTAAGTGCTCGATGTTGAAAACAGGCGACCGGACATGAAAAATGCTGGAAGTTCATCTATTTCTACGAAAGATTTATATGCATTTTTGTATTTTTATACAACCGTTCATACAAACCTTTGAGCAGTCGTAGCATTTTTTACAATTTTCTATAAGGAGCAATAAAGACTTATTGGAAAACAGCTTTCAAGTCTAGAAAGTATGTTTTTTAACAGGATATAATAGTAAATAAGAAAATAGCTAAGACTAAACTCCATTGTGTTACCACATGATTCTTGAGGCTTTCTCCTGAGATCAATGAAACCAGTTTGAAGCGTGAGAGGCTGATTATGCTAATATGATTAAGATCGTTATAGAAGAACTCTCCAAGGTAATTCTTGCGTTTTTGAGCTAGCGCAGGGCATGTTGACTTTCAAGAGGACACAAGCGTCAATATGTTTTTCCTCAAAGCCCACCTCCGTCTATCAACTCCTACTCTCACCTCCCGTAGTAAACATCGGGCGCCTAGTACCTCAAACGAGAGAAGGGGGAGAGGTATTTCCACTAATTCACTTCTCCATATCCAGACGGCAGCGGAGGAATTCTCGAGATGGCATCAACGGTAACGTCTACAGTTCCAGTAAGGTTGAACAACATAGTGAACACCTTATAGGGCTTCTTCGACATATTCGGAGCCCAGGCCTGTAATAAGCGGTTTATCAGGCTCCCCGTCCTTGGAGTTATATTAAGAATCTGGCCCTCCAGGTTGATGGTTCTGCCATCGTGGTGACTTCCTGGCAACGTAAAAAATACCTTAGTTGCGAAGCACCAACAAGCTTCGGATACGGACGGATTCACTGTTGACAACCCACTCAAACGAAATAATCACAACGAATTTCGGATCTTTACGTGGAATATTAGGTAACTTAACATACCACTTGCAGCCGAACAATTAGCGAAAGCCCTAAACCACCATCCAAGAAGTACGATGGGATAGACCGGGCAAACGCAAAATAAAAGACTGCGATACTTACTTTAGCGACTGCTACCGAGAACAAATAAAGCGTCGATTTGTTGTTGGAACTAGACTCAGGCAAAAAGTCTTGAGTTTCAACAGTATGAGCGAGCGCATCACGACAATCCAAGGCTAAATTCGCCAACATAAGCCTCATATGGGCGCATGCCCCAACAGAGGAGAAAGATGAAGACACCAAAGACATTTTCTTCGAGCTCTTGGACAAGACATATGAGCAGTATGTCACAAGAGGAATGAGGTTCGTAAATTTTACCAAAAGCAAAGAAAAACATCCCAAGGGTACCAGCCACGAACCGAAGCCTGTAAAGACGATCAGGGCAACATCGTAGTAGAACATCATTCGATGTTGAGAATATTGATCACTTCTCCAAATCATATAACGGCGATGACGAACCGAATTCCGTTGTAACCTCGGCGACGCAGATCAACAATTCCGCCTACCCGACCTTGACGAAGTGAAGATAGCTATATCTAGACTTAAGTTAAACAAAGCTGCTGGATCTGACGGCATCGCTACCGAACAATTCAAAGCAGCAGGCAGGGAGCATGCACCAACTCATCTGCAAAATATGGTCGAAAGAAAGCATGCCCGATGAGTGGAATCCCAGCATAGTAAGCCCGATACTTAAGAAAGGGGACCCTCTAAACTGCGCCAACTACAGATGCATCAGCCTCCTTATCATTGCATGTAAGATCCTCTCTGCCGTATTATGTGAACGTCTGAAGCCGTTCGTCAACAACCTGATTATTCCTTATCAGTGTGGCTTCAGATCAGGAAAGTCCACTATCGACCAAATATTCACACTACGGCAGATCTTGGAAAAAACCCAGGAACTTCAAATCGATACCCACCATCTCTTTATCGATTTCAAAGCCGCGTATGACAGCATCTATAGGGAAGAGCTATACCGAGCAACGTCTAGTTTTGGCATCCCTGTCAAACTTATCCGTTTGTGCAGAATGACGATGGAGAATGCAAGCTGCTCTATCAAGGTCGGAAAAGATCTCACCGATGCATTTGATGTCAAAAAAAGGTTTTAGACAAGGCGATGCACTGTCATGCGACTTCTTCAACATCGTTCTGGGAAGAATTGTGCAAAACTCAACTGTCAACACTAGAGGCACAATCTTCCAAAATTCCATCCAAATACTCGGATACGCAGATGATATTGACATAATTGGAAGATCAAAGCGTGATATCAGTAGAGCGTTTTTGAGCATTGCGACGGAAGCGAAGAAGATGGGTTTAATGGTCAATGAAGGCAAGACCAAGTATATGCTGTCATCAAAAAAGGACACTGAACAACGACGTCTTGGACAAAACGTTACCATGAGGTAGTTAAGGTCTTTGTCTACCCAGGCACCGCTCTTAACACAGACAACGACACCAGCGCTGAAATCAAACGAAGAATAGGTAGCTCTTGCAAATCGGTGCTTCTTTGGACTTAGAAGGCAATTGAGAAGTAAAGTCCTCTCTCTATAAGACAGTCAACATTCCGGTTCTCATTTATGGTGCTGAGGCCTGGACCCTGTCAAAGAAAGATGAGAGGGTCTTAGGTTGCTTTAAGAGAAAAATTCTTCTTGTGATTTTTGGTCCCGTAGGCATTGGTGAAAAATGGAGGAGAAGATATAACGACGAACTGTGCGGGTTGTACATCGACACTGACCTAGTTAGCGGAGTTAAAGTCCAACGGCTTAGATGGCTAGGTCATGTAGAGCGGATGGACATCAACGCTCCAGCCCGGAAGGTCTTCGAATCCGTTCCCGAGGGTCGGCGCAGTAGAGGAAGACCGCGACTCAGGTGGGTGAAGACCTCAACCAACTGGAGACAGCTAGCTAGGAGCCGAGCTGGCTGGAGGTGCATGCACTTGAATCCCAGGTCCGCCACGGACTGTAGCACCACCTTAAGTATGTAAGAAGTAATTGATCCAGATTGAACTTTTATTTAGCTTAATACTTTTACAAGTGCATACATCGAGTTTTTCTGCTTATTTGATCCTGAACTAATAATTACCTTGGCAATGTCTTGGATCAGCAAGTTCCTTGCTAGCTAAGTTAATAGCTCTTCTTTTGCAAAAGTTTTGAAAGGAGTGATACCCGGTTTCAAGTCTTAGAGTCTCGATCCTTGTTGATTTTATTTTCATTTTTAAAAATACATTTTATCAGATTTCAACCCCAACCAAGTCAAGTTGAAGTTAAATGTTACCTTTTTTACGTTTCTTTAATAAGAACAAATATATTTCAATACTCGGTTTTCTCTGCGTTTTATAAGAATCTTACAAAGCCATTATAATATTTAATATAAAGTCTCATAGAAAAGTTTAAGTTTTTAAATCACATGAAATGCGCTTATGTTATTTGGACATTTATTTAGTTTTCCATTCTCGAATTCTAAGCCTCGTATTAGTGTCATGATCAGAAAGAGTAGGAAAGGGCAAGTTGAATTAGTTTTTTATCACTGCTTACTTGATTTCTTATAATTATTCGTAAGTCTACTAAGTTCAGGGCGACTTCTTAATGAAATTTGAAAAAATTGAAACTATTAAATTTATCCGCCTTAAACTCTAAGTGGGCCAAATAGCTCTTATAGCGGACCAATATTAAACGAATGGTACATACAACTACTATCAGTAGTGTCAGTTTTTGAGAAACTCACTTAACGACTTTAAGAAAAAAATTCTCAAAAATAAGTACCTTTTTAATTTAATACAAAATTATTAAATATAATTAATCTATTCAAAATTCATCAAACAGATTTGAATTTCTAATTTTTTTTTTTAACCCTGTTTTATTTTAAATATCATAGTTCTATCTAATATTTAATTTGGACAATTGTTAGACATTATTTTGTTCTTATGTCGTTTTAGAGTTAACCATCTGCTGTCTTCAACTGTTCAATACGTCTTAAAAATAGAAATACAAAAAAATAAAAATTTCAATAATATATTTTTGTTTGTTTCTCTGATCTATTCAAATACTTCTCATGCGTCTTCTCTCATAAAGTCTTGAATTAAAGCAAAATGTCTAAATAAATTTCACAAACTCAAATTTGTATATACATAATTTTTGTTAGTTCAATTATTATTTATGACAGCTAAACAAACAAAAAAAAAGGGGTTGATGATCAACCAAACTTCATCATCACGCAACCATTACTATACCTTGACCTTTTGACCTCACCTTCCGCACATAACCACACCACACTATCTTGCCGTCCGGGACCCCATTTCATCGATCTAACTTTTATTTGAAAAACTATACAATTCATAAGTTTTATATATGTATACCTATGGGAACGTATCTAAGTATATATTGGGTTGATGGGTACTCGTATATCTTACCGGGAAATGGTCACAATCTATTTTCATATTGTTTGGATGATTATTGATAAAACAACCAAAAGATAGAGGCTCTACACCGACCACCTTATACCCCCAGCATATAAAACTCACCCCCATCTCGTTCTTCGTGTTCTTTTTTTTTTGTGGGCTTGATGATATCGAAGGAAGTACACATAGATAGGTATAGCTGCTAACTTCATGACCACTCCAGAAATTTCGTCGCATGGCAAAGAGGACATCACAATCAGGAAAGCTTCTCTTCGGCAGCACCACCACCGCTACCGACCGGCAGCAACAGCAACCTAAATAACACAATTTTGCTAATCGATGTTACTACGCTCTTCGATGGTTTGGTGATGAAGCCAAGGTGAAATCGTCATCGTCATCGTCTTACAGTCTTGGTTGTTGTCTTCGTTGCGACTTTAACAAAAACAAAAAAAATGATGAGAGCAACTTCTTCTATACATACTTTTGGCTTTTGGAACGTGCCAGGACGTGGCGATGGCGATACTTCATGCATTTATTTAGAACGAATAAAGGAACGATAGAGCGCGAGCGGGTGATTCGTGTCCATGGAACCTGATGGCGACTGGTACGCTGCTGCTGGGCTATAATAATTTTTCTCTTTCGTCTCAACTTTGAAAATACCCTTACATTAATTTAGTTTCACGCTAAAGCCGAATTCCAATAATTGTCAGTTGCCAATAGTTACCCCTGATCAACTCAAGTTGAAGTGATTGTTTTTTTTTTTTAGAAATTTACTTACACAGCGATGATGAAAAGAAATATCCTTTGTTTTTCGATGTTTGAAACAGGACAACGAGTATAGGAGCAATAAAGTTGGTTATATTTTAGTTGTCTTGGAGAAGCTATGTCCTGGCCAGTATGGAGTTTTATACGAATTTATATGTTTATGTTATGGAAACAGAATGTGTTTTATTTTTGTTTATGGGGCCGGTCGTCGCGAAGTCGTGATTAATTGACAGATTCACTTAATTTATGGTTCTGTTATTGTAATGTCGCCATTTGCATATGGGTATTTTATGTTTCAGAGCTTCATTATACAATAAATTCAATTCTTTAACTTAAACAACATAGTAAGCAAAAAGGTTCCATGTAAAAAAACCTTGTACAGACGACTTACTGACCCACATGACTTGGGGGTTAGGCCACTGAAGTCGTCAATAAAAAATGTCAATCTGTTGATTAAGGAGAACTACAGGCTATCAATTAACAAGTGACCCTAGTATGTTCCCCAAAACCAACAAGATATCCAGGAAAATGAACGACAATGACCTTCCCAGTCTGAAAATCCAAAGAACCGAAGACAACAGAGACGTACTCAGGACAACGCATATAGATCCAGAAGAAGCCATCTCTGACGATGACTTTTATATAATTGAAGATTCGAAGAAAAAAGTGGAGGCGGTGGGAGTTGCTTTTCAGCAAGTGTACAAGTTAGCATTCGCCCCAACCACGACCTGTAAAACAGAACCCTACTTAATCACTTTTACCTTCGAAATGATATGACACAATGGCGATCTGAGAACCGCAGTCTTATGCGGTTCAATGACGATTCCTTGGCAAATGCCATAATCGCCGAGCAAACGCTGAAGAAGACCGCTGTGGTTCATCCTCTCCCGAAAAAGGGAAGGGACAACACCAACCCATCAAATCTTCGGTCAATAAGTCTTCTTAGGAGCATCAGCAAAGTTTTCGAAAAGATCATCAATAGGGCTCTGACTAAGTGGGCTGCGGACAACAAAATTATTCCGGATAAACAGTTCGGGTTTAAGGCGGGTCATGACACAATTCATGCTGCGTCTAAACTCGTTTCTGATATCCAATGGAATAAATCAAAACAACAATGCACAGGTGCTGTTCTGGTTGATTTGGAAAAGGCCTTTGACACCGTATGGTTAGACTGTCTGACTAAAACTGAGCAGACTTGGCATAAGCAACCCATTGTTTAATATACTTTATGATATGCTTCACGGTAGAAAGTTTGTTGTCAAAAGTGGCAATGCAACTTCTACCACAACATTCTCAATTAAAAATGGTCTTCAACAGGGAGCGGTGGATTCGCCGATTCTCTTCAGCATTTACACCATCGATCTGATAGGTAGTCTTACAAAGGCAATTGCGTACGCCGACGATCTAATTGCGTACAGAACGGCCCGAAAGGTTGAGGTCATTAGATTTCTCTTGCAGCGTGATTTCGACAAGATTCAGCGATATTGCGACGACTGGAAACTGGAAATAAATGTCCAGAAGTAAGAGACAATTCTATTCCGGACTCATAAGCGAGCAAAAGTGTAGTGAAGTACCTCGGTATCTGACATATAAATGCTGCTCTTACCAGGGCCAGAGGAGCCTTCGGTCTGACGAAACGGCTGTTTTACAGCAGTCGGCTTCACCCCAGAAAGAAGGTAATTTGGCCCTCATACGGCCGATCATCGTTTATGGTTCTATCCGAACGGCGAGTATTTTAAATGTGCTTGAGCGGCTTCATTCCACCAGAGGCATTTCTCTTTTTAGATAGATGCGGTCTGATACATGATAGATTGGCAGTTCCGCTAATCTATCACGTCAGACGACGAACCGTGGAAAGGCGACCTCCGTACAATCGGGACGTCATGGCACAAGGCGGAGCAGAGCTCCTTCGGTTCAGTAGGGTTGTGTCCGAACGGGACTGAACTGATAGTGTGAAGCAGGAGAACCAGTTTTGGTGGCTTCAATCGGCACTTGATAGTGGGTAGTCGGGATGGGGTTCCAAGCCTTGGCCGGCTTACATATTTGTTTTATAGTTTTAGGTCAGCCAATACGATACGTAAACGACGATACGTACGACGGCAAATTTCGCCATTGTCATTTCATTCATTTAAAAATTGTAACAAAACAAAATGTCAAAACTGTGTTAAATAAAAATGAAATGAATGGATACGTAAACACTTCTTTGCATTGTTTTTTTATTTGATTTAAATGGTTTAGAAACTAATGTATATTCTGTCAAAATAATTCATCAATGTATATATAATGTGGTTTGACGGAGGCCAATTCAGAGCTTATCTGAATTTCAGAAATAGGTCGGTTAACATGGCACACCATTGACTTAAAAGGTGTTACTATTGGCTTCTCAACAATAACTTACGAGTTTTCTGAGCTAATCTTGTTTGTTAACGCAACTTCCGTCAAAAAGTAAGATTTTTAGTGGAAAGTCGTTATCTATCCAATTTAAGCGATTGGATCCTAGATTTAAAATCGTTTCTTGGTTAGTTATTAAAATGTTGAGCTGTTAAGACAGATGGAAAGTTCTTGCAACAAAAACTCTTCTCTCAACTCATTTCGCCAAAATTTTAGTAAATTAAACTCACTTTCGAATAAATAGGTTTAAGTTTTTAATATTTTCCAACATTTCCTAAGTATGGAGTATCACGCTGAGTTTCCAATAAGAGTTCGAGCTAAGATCAACTGATAGCGTTCCTTGGCCTGACAATCTTTTATTACATCCACCCACACAACAATTTTTATTCCTTTCTGTTCACAGAGAGTATTTGCAGTTCTGCTTCATCCAGGGTTTTTCAACTTATAGACGCTACAAAGGTAGGTCCAAACGACGCCATACTTCTTTCCGCTCTTTTGACATTTCTTTTCAGAAAAATTTGCCATTTCATGATGAAAAGATATACAAGCCAAAAACGAGTAAAATTAAAATTTACTACCGAAATTCGGAGTCAGTGGCCTCAACATTAAGAGCGCTACGTCTAATTTATGGTCGTCATAATTTCAACAGATCAACAATTGGGCGTCTAGTGGACAAATTTTAATCCACAGTCACAGTACAAAATTTTCCCCTGCCAGTGAGATAAAGAAGTGCCCGTAGTGTGGAGAATATTGCAGCCGCTGAGACTTCAGTTCCAAAAAGCTCAAATGCGTCTCTTACCCGTTGTTCTCAAACGTGGGAATCTCTGTAACGTCGTTGCTGCAAATTTTTTGAAAAGATCTTGGCCTACATCCTTAAAAGATTAAATTGACTCAAAAACTGAAACCACCTTACCTCCAGAAGTGTCGTATGTTCGTGAATCGGGTTGAGCAACAACTTGAAAATGAATCGAAATGTTGAAAAATCATCTTCAGTGATCAGGCCTATTTTTGGCTGAATGGCTTCGTCAATAAACTAAATTTGAGGTATTGGCCGGGCAGCAGTCTACACGTACTCTATAAGTCATCATTACATCTCGGTTTAGAGTGGTTTATGGACCTGCAGCGTCATTGGGCCGTACTTCTTCACTGATGATCAAGACCGGAACTTTACTGTGAATGGGGATCGCTACCGTTCAATGAAAACCGAATATTTTTGGCGCCAATTGAAAGATATGGACTTGGAGGACGAGTGGTTTCAACAGGACGGCGGCGCCACAAGCCACACAAAGAATGTCCCAATCAATTTATTGGAAACCAAGTTTGGAGAACGTGTCGGTCGTTCGATTTGAAGCCGTTTTCCCGTGGGTCTACGTTTAACAAGCCAGCTACGATTGATGAACTTCGCACGAATATCGAACGTGTAGTCGAAAATCGACTTCTGGGTCTGGACTTCTGCAAGCGTGCCCGTGGTGGCCATGCAAAAAAAATTGAGATTCATACAAAATGGAATCGAACGTTCTTTCACAAGAATAAAGAATTTCATTGATATCCAAAACCGTTTTTCTTTTATTTAAAAAAAAAAATTTTTGTATCGCTCTTATTGAAAAACCCAATAGTTGGTGTTTTAAATGGAACCATTTCATGTCCATCTATTCTTTGTTCATTGTAGTTCAATATAAAACACACAAGCTTAAGAAGAAACCTACCCCTTACAACTATTCAAAGCAGATCGAATCAAATGGACTGTCATGCAAAGGGTCTTGGGTTCAATCCCTGCCTGTGCCATCTAAAGTCTTTTTCACGGGTACTGTCTCTTGCGAGGAATTGACAAATTCTCCAAGAGTAATTCTTGTCATGAAAAGTGCTTTCTCAAATTAGCCGTTCGGATTCGTCATATAAACTGTAGGTCCCTTCTATCTCTGACAACATTACTCGCGCACAGAAATGGCTGAGAATTGTAAGTCACTAGGTGCTGGTTCTTAATGGACTGCTGCGCCACCTGATTTATTTCTTTTCATTTAAAAAAAGAATATTGAAAAACCCTTCCAAAAGTTTAAGTTAACTATTTATTGCTTGGTGCCATATGCAATGGGGATATTTTCATCTGTTTGTGAGAAAGCAAGTGCATGAGAATTCTTAAGACTGCATATGAAGGTGCAGGAGTATAAATTCGTCCAGCTTGCTTCGGAATCCACCTTTCAATTTCGATATAACAGGGAAATCTTTGAACATCCAATGTAACGACTATAAGCCATGGATGACAGAGCACATTGTAAAGACTCAAGATGGCTGAAAGCATAGTGCTTGAAATCAGGTAGAGAACCTTTACGGGTCAGGAGTCTCCATCAAGTAGGTTGGTTAATACAAATCTTCATATAATATAAATATTTCAACATAAGTTTTTTTGTAAAATAAAAGTTTAAATTATTGTGTGGGCAAATAACTACTTACATTCCAAAATAAAAAAAAACCTTGATGCTTTACTTTTTGTCATAATGCAAAATTTACCTCAAATCAGTTACAATAAAATTACGACATTGTAAAGACATTAAATAGTTGATCTTTCGTTTGCTGTCTTGCTATAATTGTGCGATGCTAAAGCTCCTAATGGACAACATCAATTCACTATCGCTGATGTTGTAGTCGTTTAAAAAATGTTCTCCAAATCTATTCAACATTAATCGCAATTTTGTATGTGAATGTCTCGACTCGAAACCTAATTTCTTCAATAATACGAAGCGATGAATTGAAATAAATCAGCTCATTACAAGCGAACAAATCTGGTAGACGTGAACAGTTGCACCTTCTTGACACGATGCACAAAAATACAAAAACAAAATTCAAAACAAAAATAAAAATAAAAAACAATCAGATTCACACAATCACCCTCCACGGGGTTAAGATCAAATGCTCCAAAGGCTATAGACGACCTAAAAGTAGTGGCAGGCGCAGCGCGGTGGTGGTGGCGCACATTGCTGGCCCACAATACGTAAGCCCTGGCTGTTCAACAACCAACAACGTGGGTCTCTTGCATCAACCCAGCCAAGAGGAACGATGGAGCTTCTACGCGACGTAGACGACGATTTCGTCGACGACTACGACGGAGACGTCCAACGACGAAGACGAAAACGAAATCGCGCGACGACGGTTCCTCTGGCCATTTGGTCTGGTGTCGGACCACAGCTTCTGCTCGCGGATCCGTAAAAAGAAAAGGCGAACGAAGCCCAAAAGAGTGCATAAGCATGTCTTTATGATGTAATAAGTTATTTTATTGCAAACGGTGTTATATTGAGAAGTATGCACACGTACAGCGGTACTCGTGACTTCTGAAAAGCATGGGCTACCATCGCATCAGCTATATAGCTTTACAGCTCCAAACAACAACAACAGCTTCACAAACAAGAAAAAAAAAAAACAGAAACAGAAACAGCGACAAGAGCACACAAGCATCAGGGAGCAGCACAGCTCAGCTCAGCATCAAGCTATGCAATAACCAAACGGGACGAATACGAATAATTTCAAGCCGCGCAGCAATTCGACGGGAATGACCAAGCCTCATCGTGTGGTGGTGAACTTTTCGGTTTAATGGTATTTGGTTCAAAAGAAGATCATACCTCCTGGCTTTTATAGTAAAAGATGAGCCAACCAACATACCATAGCACAGGTAGAGCATCTTGCCTTAGCATCTAGCTTCAGCATCTAGCTCCAGCATCCAGCACCAGCATAACAAACTGTTGACACTTTTAGTTTTAGTTTTCTTATACATATATATTTTTTATCTTTTTGGCCGATTTCATTTTTATATAGTGTCTAACATTTGAAGTTTTTGAAGGCGAGGTCTCGATCTCGACTTGGCCGTGTTTTTTTTTTTTGTTTTTGTTAGTATAATGCCAATTTGACCATCCTTAGTTTATATTATGATGCTAAAAGCCATAAATTGTTTTGTAAGCTTAATTTTAATTGTTATAAGTTTAAGGGAAACAATGTATTTACATGTATGCTGTTTGAAGAATGTCAATATTTTATAGATCTTATGAATAATGTTCGTTATAAAGATATCAAATTACTATTTAAGGGCTATTCAATAAGTGATTTCATTTTGATATTCATTATGCCAAGTAATGTATGTCATTGGCAATGGAAAACGTTAATAGCCAATTACGTGCAATTTTGTTTGACCAATTTGCAAATCTCGCCGCGGTTTGTCCTCGATAGCAGACGGAATCGCTGGATCCGTTGTTTTAACTTCTTAACCATCATAATGTCATGTCTCACTTTTGATTTTAACCTTGAAACTTGGCGTGCAATTAGTCCGACAGAAGGTGCAAGAGTCAATAATTCCATCTTTTTTTTAACAATAAACACAACACATAAATAAGAAAGTCTGCTCTCAAGACTCGGCATATCAATAAGTTTTCGTCTGTTTTAAGAAAGTTTAAGATTAAATTTAATAAGCAAAAGAGTTTGTCAAATGTTTAACTTCCGTCAGTAAAAATACGGTTCAATTGTGTTTTGTTTTAAATGAGTCCAAACTTGCAAACATAGGTATATTATTCCATTGCATGTATATTATTCCATTTTGAGTTTTGGAGTAGCTTTTGCTTGTCTAATGCCAAAAGATGATTATTTCGAAAGTGACAGCTGCCTTAATAGCGAGCTATTTAAAAATTTGACGTGCAGGTTTACCGGCAAATCAACAACTAAGGTATCTGTTTGATTAGGATCGAAGGGCCCCTGTAGGAACGACACTAGCTATTCTCCACAAGTTTTTATATAGGCGTAAAATCCAATGCAAGCTTTTTTAAAACGTGTTTTACTTCCCAGTTTATTTTAGGATCTAACATGATTCCAAAATATTTTGCGCTGGAAGATAAAGAAAAAATTTTACTGTTCAGTGGGAGTAAGGTCGAGAAAGGTATTTAAGTTTTGGTCACAAAGAGCATCAGTTCAGTTTTGTTTTGATTTACACATAGTCCATTATTCGTGATAAAGTTGCTGACTTTCTTCAGAACCACTGCCGTGATTTCGCTAATCGAACCAAACCTTCAGCATTAGCAAAGTTAGTAAAACCACAGTTTTTCACTGTGTACTTTGAGTATTGACAAATAGGGTACAGTACATCAAAGATCGTTTATGGGTCAAAGGAAGTTGGTATCATACATGCAGGGGAAGGGAAAGGGAATAAATCAAAATACTAAACGTTTGTTTAATTTTAAGTAGTTTTAATTCACTTTAATACTAAAAATAAAATTATAATTTAAATTGAATTTAGATATTAGAATTAGATATTAGAATTATAGAAAAAACATAAAAAAAGATATGAGAGTTTAACTTGTTTTTCCGTTTTACAATACTTTTACTTTTCTTGACGTCACTTTTTTGAATAATCGCTTATTGCGTTAAGTTTGATCTTTATAGTCTAGTTAGTCTTAAATTATGAATTTAAAAAAAATGGAATGAATTGGAAATATTATTTGAACACTTATAGTGTACGAGGTAAAATTTGGTCCCTCGTGAACTCCTATTTACGAACTTCATATCGGTCGTTTCGCTTGACTTTAACGACTTCATACGGGCCTAAGTATAATGGATACAGCTTAGTTCCTGGTGCAAATTGAGTTTTCTTTATCGCAACCAGATCGGCCATTTTGTATTGCGTAGCAGCTTTTCTCTTTCGGTTATATCCCTTTCGATTTTCTTCTTGGACCTTTGCAATTTGTTCTTTAGATTGGCTTCGCATCTCCTACCTTTTGTCTTCGTATTCTTCAATAAGTAGCTCGTACATCAGTTGTTTTAGTTCAATATTCTCCGCACATTTCATATGAACTCCGAACTTTAACTAAAATGGAGTTTTGTTTGTGCTTCGATTCACTAATGAGTTCACCTGTCCTTTTCCGCGAGCAACCCCTGTAGTCACCAGAGAATGGTTAATCTTTCGTTCTTCGCAATACTCCTTGAATAGATTAGAGGTAAAGGCAGAACCTCTGTCCGTGATGACTCTCACTGGATCACCGAAAATTTCACTCTGGAACAACATCTTCTTCAGAACTTCTTCAGCACCCGTAGATTTTACAGGAAATATCCAAGTAAACTTCGAAAAACCATCGACGATAACCAACAAATGCTTGTAACTCTTTGCTGTCGAATTCATAGGACCAAGATGATCCAGATGATACGTATGGAGTGGAGTATAAAATTTTTCGGTTGGATTGAGTAAACACTCCTGCTTTCCACTCTTTCTCGCTCCAAGGATACATGGTATACAATTTGCAATCACTTGTTTAATTTTTGAAGAGATGTTTGGTATACAAAAATCTTTTCTAGCTAAAACTTCGACCTTCCTTGCATTCATGTGACCTTGCTCGTGTATGCCTCGCAGTACTTCTCTTTGTAGCTTATTTGGAACAACCAGACCTTCAACAAATTTGTAAAGAACACCGCTGCGCATAACAAAATCTTCATGCTCTTGATGTTTCAAGATATTTGCTATCAGAAATATTGACCACCTGGCAACTATCGTACATAGCTCCTTCTTCCTCATATTAGCTGTAAACGCCTTACAGTCTGTAAATATTTTGAACGGTATTCCCAAAAGATATACCCTTAACTTCTGCAAACACTTTACAATTGCCAAACTTTTTGTTCATAGCTGGTAAAATTGCTTTTAGATTTCGACGACTTGTAACTTATATAAAAAAACAGGGCGCATTTCATTATCATTGTGCCTTTGAAGTAAGACACCTCCGTATCCAAGCTTACTCGCATTTGTATGAAGCTCCGTTTCTAACTCTAGATTGTAGAGCTTCAAAACTGGATCTTTGCATAAAGCATCTTTCAAATTTTGGAAAGCTTCAACTTGACTTGGACCAAAACAAAATGACCTATCTTTACGTAATAGGTCCGATAAAGGTTTCGCAAAAACTGCTTATCCAGCAATAAATCGCCTAAAAAATCCAGTCAGCCCCAGAAAAGACTAAATTTTCTTGACTGTATCCGGCTTCGGAAAATTTTGGACTGCATTAAGCTTTTTCTTTCGATGGCTTCAATGACCCGTTCTCTACTATGTGGCCTTAAAATTCAATCTTTTCTGTCATGAATTTATACTTCTTCCAGTTAATAACCAGACCATTTTCAGCTGCTACTTCAAGAACTAATTTGAGTTTTTCAAGACATTCTTCAGGACTTCCAGCTTGAACAACCAAATCATCAACAAAGATTCGTAACCACCCTGTACGCAATAGGTTATCAAATACCGCATCAACAAACCTTTGAAAAACCGACGGCGAATTACAAAGACCAAAGGGTGCTTTCAGGAATTCATAATGCCCGTCCGGCGTTACAAATGCAAAATACTTTTGGCTTTCCTTTTCTTTTGGCACATGGAAAAATCCATTTTTGAAATCTAAGACCACGAAAAACTTTCCTTCAACAAGGTCTTCTAGTATCTCTATTTGTTTTTTAACATCTTCCTTTTCTTGTGGTCCTAATCTTCTCGGCTTCTGATACACTGGTCGTTCATCGGACAACACAATTCGCATTTCTACTTTACACTTTTCTGGTTTTCTTGGCTCGTAATTACATATTTTTTTTAAATTACTACAACAATCTTAAGTATTAAACTCTTGTGCGAGAGTTAAGAAAGCAACTGTTTAAAAAGGATTCAGGTTTGTATCAATAGCTTTACCTAATATCAACCTCACATAAATCATGATCTACACGCGAAGCCAGTTGAATGACACATTAGTTTTGTTTAAACCAATGATATCTTTCATATCACTGTCAAAATATTGCAGCGTCTTATTCTGCTTAGTTAAAAATTCACATTACCCTTTAAATAAATTGAGGTGGCGCAACAGTCCCTTGACAACTAGAGCCTAGTGACTTATAACTCTTAAATATCTCTGTGTGCGAGTAATGTTGCCAGGGATGGAGAGGACCAACAGTTTGTGTTAACCCGAATCCGAACGGCTAGTTTGAGAATTCACTTTCCATGGCAAGAATTACTCTTGTAGGATTTGTCAATTAATCGCAGAGCCTGTAGCCGTGAATGAAACTTTAGATGGCACAGGCAGTGATTGGACCCAAGAGTTTTGACATGACAGTCCAACGCATTAACCAAATAACCATCACGCCACGGGCACTACGTACGTTACCTTTTCACAAAAACGTTATCGAAGAAAATTTTCAAACTTGCAGACCATTTGATTGGACATACCTCTTATGTGTGCAGGACATTTCCAAAGGCTTGCTCAAGGTTTTTTGGTCTTGTCTTGAGTTACTTGAGTAACAAGGATGAATTGATAATAAGAGTATAACTGTATATTCCCAAACACACACATCGCAATATTTAAACAAAAATCTATTTTTGCAGTTGCTGATAAAAGATTAAAGGTGTACTTTGCTTTTTAATTCGATAAAATCTCATCTTTAAGAAAAAATAACACCCTGGCAAATGTTCACGAAGAATAAAAATTGATCTCATCTTACCCATCGCATTAATTTACAAATGTCGTATTGACCCGTTTCAGATATGGGAATATAAGTCTCACACACGTTCACTACCTGCTTTTTCAAAAATTGATTAGATTCTTTTTTTGTTGTTGTAGGTAACTTTTTTACTAAAGCAAAAAAGACTGCAAGATGGACTGCAATTCTATGCAACAAATTTATAAGAATCTCATCGTACGTTCCTATATGGATGGGCTAAAGGATATTCCAACAAAATATATAACAATAGATCTTCTCCTTTATAGATCTTTTGTTAACCCATTTCTTTTGTGTGGAAAATTCGCAAGGATAAGGCGTTTGATTAAATCTTTTATATTGAATCTAGGATTTTATATATATAGATCACAATGACTTAACCTGAAGAAATGCAATCCTTCTTAAGATGCGTATTGCGTATGTATTGAATAAGAGACTGGTGGTTAATTTTTATTTGTGTTTAGAGTTTTTTTTGTAGAATGTGTTTGCAGCTTCCTTTTTTTAGTTCATAAATAATGGAGATTACAATTTAGAGGGTAAAGGACTTTTCCTGTAGCGCACTGACAATGTTGAGTGACATATTATTTTTTGTTGTTGTTAAGGAACTATTTCCAACATCCGCCGAATTTTCCGAAATAATATGATTTAACTACTTGAGATCTCCCCCCACAATAAACACATCTCAAAACACTACAGGATGTTGGATGTTCTTCAATATCATCATCGACGACGCGGGTATTAATGATGCTGCAACCATGTTTTTTTTTTTTTTTTGGTTGGTCTTATTTCAAGAGCGCATTTAACGTCCATACACAATGAAGATTTAGAATTTAGTCCTAAAACATAGACAAGGAGTCCGTTGATAGATAATTATAAACACACACTGCAGGGGTTGAATTTAGTTATGGTTTAAATTTTCGTCTTCTCTATAGCTTCTATGTGACATCATTTTTGGAGGTCCTTTTTCTGAATATATATGTATATGTGTCAATCAACGAGAGTCTATAAATATACCTTTACAGATGGTGGCTACATAGTGCTCATGAAAATGTGTATTTTTAAATATTTAGAAAAAGTAAACCACAGTGATATATTTTTCGAGTCCTGTTACATTTTTTTGTCAAATCTTATTTTTTACAAGGATTTTCTTTATTTCTTTTTTTTTTGAAGTTGTTACATTTTTGTTTGTTGATTTTATAAAAAGGAACGAGTTCTAAATATTCGTGAAAAATAAATAAATACATAAAGAGCAAAGACATGGACAGATTCTTAAGTGAACATCATAGTTTTTTTGTTCTTTTTTTTGAAGACATTTTTTATACGACACATAATTAGAGTTAAGATTTAGGGTGATATTTTTTGTTGTCGTTTTGCCTGATGGAAGAATACGATATTTTAAGTAGCTCTACCGCTAACCATACAAATTCACTCAGATAAAGTTATAGCTGAGTTCGTTTGAATCTAGGGTTTTGACGGGTTACTTTTTATACCATATGAAGCTTTGAGTTTTTTTTATACTGGGTGACAAGAAAACTGTTGAATGACGTCACGTAATTTTATTATTTTTACACGTTTGTGTAAATGTGTAAAAGGATCTAATCAAACGATTTCGGTAGCCAGTCCACATTACTTAACATGACCATTTTTACTTGCGACATATAGAAACTACAAATACATATGTGGCAAGTAGTGCATTCGTAACAAATATTAAACAATAAATTTCAATGGTAAAAAAGTCGAAAAAAGTGGGTCCCTCGAATCCGTCCGTATGTCTGTCTGTCATCACTCCTACATCGGAAACCATTGGGTTGATTGTGTTCAAAACTTAGAAGGAAAAATTTTAAGCAGATAAACGGGTATTTTAAGAGATCAAACATAACCTTAGTCACCGCACATCTTTTATGGTCAAAAATCAAAAGTTTGAATTTTCTCAAAAACGAATTAATAGATTTGTATTTCATTTTCTCAATTTTTTTTTCTTAACTTAGCTTTTTTCAATAACAAAAATATAAGTTTTTATTTTTCCAGAAGGGTACCCCCATTGAACCGTTTTGTATTTTCTTTGGAACTCTTGAACCGATTTTAATAATATTTGACGATCAAAAATGTCAATTTTTTCAAAGAATATTAATTTTATTTTAAAAATTCTATAACTTGAAACGAGTCAACATTTTTCAAAACTCAAACCCGGAGAGATATAAAATTTGACTCAAATGTTTGGGTTAGGGAAACACACATTTCCTCAAAATTTGGATTAAAAATAACAATTAGAAGATGAGTTATTGAGATTTTTCTAAATATTGGGTTTTATTGTTCATATAAAAAATAACAATTTATGTTTTGTAACACTTTTTGCTTTAATATGTAAACATTACAAAAAATACTTATAATACTAATTACATAAATAAAAAAGAGGCTGGTATGCGACCCACACTGATAACTTCCCACCCTGCTGTCGATTTGTCTTGCTTAAAAGTTCGTCTATATGTATTCGTATCAATTTTTACCAAATTTGCGTCCTTTTTTCGTAGATTTTATTTTTTATGAAAAAACGGACTGTTTGATTTTTATAAAAAAATTACTAAATATCGAAAGCAATATTTTCTGTGACATAAAAAAGTTTGATGACAATATTTTTAATTTTTTGAAAAGCTATTTGAGTCGAAAGTAAATTTCTACCAAGTTTTAGTATTGTTTTTTTATGTTTTATTTTTCGTAAAAAACTATTAGTTCGATCTTTTCAAAATTTTATGGAATATTGAAAACAATATTTCTTGTAAGATAAAATTAATTTGAAGCCAATATTTCAAAGCTTTGAAAAGATATTTGAGTCGAAAATCATTTTTTACCAACTTTTGTTAATTTTTTTTCGGTTTGTAATTTTTTATAAAAAAACTGTCAATTTTTTCAAAATTTTACTGAATGTTAACAACAATATTTTTTGAAATATAAAAGTAGTTTAAAGCCAATATCTTAAGGTTTTGAACAGATATTTGATTCGAAAATCATTTTTTACCAACTTTTATTAATTTTTTTTTTAGGTTTTTATTTTTTGTCAAAAAACTGTCAATTCAATTTTTCTCAACATTTTTCAGAAAGTTGAAAACAATATTTCTTATAAGGTAAAATAAGTTTGAAGCATAAAGTTTAAGTTTTTGAAAAGATATTTGAATCGATATTCAATTTTTACCAACTTTGAGTAATGTTTTTTTTAGATTTTTATTTTTTATAAAATACATAACTGTCAATTCGATTTTTCTTAAAATTTTATCACACGTCGAAAACATTATTCTTTGTTGCACAAAATTGTTTTGCAGATGAAGTCATATTTTAGTCGTAAAATTTTGGAGGTGACACATTTTTTTTTCAGTTTTTTGATTTATTAAAAAAACCGTTAAATGGATTTTTTTCAAAAAATATATGTACATCTTTGATATCACGTTACAATATATTATATAAAATTTAATTTAAGTCTCTTGCGTTTTTGGTTCGTAAGATATTTAGGGTTAACCAAAATTTTCACCTTTTTTTTCAAACTAAAATGGTAAAAAAACAACCCACGCAATTTTTCTGAGAGCCCTTTCTGCATCTTTCTGCCTTATTATCTGTATAACAATTTTTTTTTGAAATCGATATCTTTTCTGGTTCTTGAGCTATGGACCTCGAAAAAACGTCGCGAACGTACGGACGTGCGGACGTACGAACAGACAAATTACTTCCAATATGACTGAAAGTCTCGTTATTTTGGTGATCTCTGCAGTCAGAAGCGTATTTTCAAAAAATCTTCGTGATGTATTGCCGTCATTTGTTGTTCCAGTTCCTTGCTTTACAATGTCAACCTTGATGCCAACCTTTTCGATGAATTCAGCTTTGATTCGATTTGTTTCCACTTCCTTAAAAGCACGAGTGTCCTCACATGTTCTCCATGATTTAAAGCTCAAGTTGCACCCGATGTGAAAAACCGTATTCCATAAATTTAATCCTTGCATGTAGTAATGATGTTCCTAGTTTAAGAGCATCTTCATTCAACATCTTGGTACTGATCTTAGATAAATTATTCATCTCCTAAGGTTTCGCTCCACAAATGGTGCAGTTGCAGTTCAGCAACTTTTTCATCTATAATCGTGAAATAAAGATGGTGTCTAACTTATTTGGCAAGCTTCCTGATTCCCGATTTAAAATTTCTGCATATAGTCGCTCTGTCCAGATGAGCCATCACAGCCCCACTTTGTATGAAGTTCTAAAGTTTGGTTGTTAAGTTGCTCCAGCTCATCACTTGGAATTGTTTTTAAAATTCTTCTTGCAGTGTGATCTAGCAATTCATGAAGCCTCACCACCGCAGATGTTTCGGTTACTGCTATGTTTTCTGGGTAGCAAGATTGTTCTGCCTCAATAATATGGGGGTACCTTAGGAAAATATCATCACCGATCTCTTGTGTAGCTTTTCTGCGTCAAAGTACAACAAAATCATGAATTAGTATATACAAAATGAAGAGCTTTAATTAGAACTTCACACAAAACAGTGTAACTTAAAACAAACTGTGATATGTTAATTTCTTTTTATTTATTCCTAACACCTTGCAAAATGAACAAAAGCTTAATAATGAGTTATTATTCCATTTTTTGTTATCTATATATTTTAGTGACAACCCAAATTATTCTTATTAAGTCTTACCTATCCTAAAAAAGAAATTGTTTGTTTTTCATTCATATAACAGGTATCAATTCGCATACTTAACATCATGATTAGGAAAAACCACAAAAAACACCTTTTTTATTTTACCTGTCCCTATTTTTTGCGTAATATCAAACAAAATTTTAAGATTATACCTGATTTATTTTTATATTATATTTAGGTACTTACATATAGTTTAATACTCACAGGTTAGTCAATGGATTAATTTAATTTTATTTTTTAAAGAAGGGTACGTATATTTTCTAAAAATTAAGCTCTATCTAGTAATCTGTAACAAGTATTTTCGAGAAATTGTAATTTTTCGGGATCTATCGTCTTCAAAATCGTGCTTTTTAAGACCTGATTCAGGTGAACAAAATTGAACATAAGCCACAGGGTTGGATCCAGACGTATTTCATTATTTTTGACCTAGTTAGGTGAATATTGTAGCCTTCAAGTGAAT